>NW_027187343.1:1101826-1110992 GCF_028583685.1 Petaurus breviceps papuanus | reverse complement strand
TGGGGGTGGGGGGTGGAGGAGGGAATGCAACCTAACCCCGCCACAGCCATCCTGGGCCTGGCAAGTGTGGATAAATGCCATTGTGCAGGGTGCCCAGTGGGGGAGAATAGGAGGAGATGGTGAGGGAGGGAAATGCCTTTTTAATTCTTTCTTTAAAATTATCCAGGCCTTTGGGAGTTCAAGAGCTTTTATGGCATGTACACTTGTCTGTAGCTTGGAGACTGTGTGTGTGTGTGTGTGTGTGTGTGTGTGTGTGTGTGTTGTGTGGAAGAAAGCCCTCTTTCCCACTTCTCCTGCCTTCCTCCCACCTGACTCCCACCTGTAGTTACTTGTGCAGCAAGGCTACTCATTTTTAAACCCCAAATACTCACTCTTCTTCTCTCCAGCAATAGTATATTCCCAGGTTCCTTTCCCCTTTGTATACCCCAAAGCACTGGACCTCATATGCTGTGAGATGCTATCCAGCCAAGCCCCATCCCACAACATATCCCTTTCTAAGCCCCAGTTCTGCCCCTGTCTTGTCATAGTGAAACCCAATTGCTTGTACATATACCCCAGAACCCCACCCTGGGGGAGACATTTAGTAAATGGTGGGTAGGGAGCTAACTGAGGGGGCTCCATACTACCTTGTCTGGTCCTTGGTGGTCTAGCCTCCCTTCTAGAATGGCATCTGATGTTTCTGCCTTTGAAGCCTGCTCTCTGTTCACTACTCACACTGTCTCTGTATTTTATCAAAGGTTTACCCCTTCTTTCTCTGTACATCTCTGGGTCCATACCTTCCTCCCTAGACCACTGATGTCCTACTAATGCCTGACTTCCTCTTCCAGAGAAGGCTAAGAACAGAAGAATCAGGGGTAGCTAGGTGGTGCAGTGAATAGAGCACCGGCCCTGGAGTCAGGAGGACCTGAGTTCAAATCTGGCCTTAACACTTTCTAGCTGTGTGACCTTGGGCAAGTCACAACCCCAATTGCCCAGCCTTCCCCCTCCAAGAAGAAAAAAAAAAAGACCAGAAGACCCCTCTAGATGTTCAGGAAAGCAAAGATGAGAAGCTACTTCTGAAACTCCCCTCAGGAAGCTTACGTTCATTCTATAGAGAGATGCAGCATTTCCACATTAAATTACAAGACAAATAAGCATATGCAAAATATATACAATAATTACATTAATAACATGTATTGTATATTGCATTGCATGTAAAATAATATACAAATTATTACATATAATTATACACATTACATAAAATATCATACAATAATGAAATGATCTGGAGAGGGAGACACTTATGACTGAGGGGAATCAGGAAGTCTCAGAAGGTAGCATTTAAGCTGAGCTTTGAAGTCAGCTAGGGGTGTTAAGAGATGGAGATGGAGAGACGGGGGAACCTTCCAGATGTTAGGGATAACCTTGCAGTGGCATGGAAGATGGAGTATTGTGTGTAGTTTATTAAGAAGGCCAGTCTGGCTGGACTGTAGAATATATGAAGGGGAATAATGAGGAATAAGACCAGAAAGGTAGATTGTAGAGATTGTGAAGGGCTTGTAATTCCAAAGATAGTCGGAAACCAGTAGAGTTCATTAGGTAGTCATATATACTTTTAAAACAGTTGCCTTTTTTAAAAAACACCATTCATTGGTAAAGAACTTTGGATCTTTCTGTGGGCTTTTCCTATAGGCCCTCCCAGTAAGAGTGTTGCACTGTTAGGTGGGGTGAGTGAAGAGAGCACAGGAAGGAGACAGAATTAATAGCTGAGATTTTCAAGAAAGTCAGTTCACTGAAAAGTTTCACTGAGGTGGCAATAGTTCACAAGACATATCATTTATGTATCTCCTTCCTCCCTGCATTCATTATACAGACAGTTTAACATATTCCAGAGCACAATGCCTTTGTGGAAGTATTAGAAGGGACTTTCAAGGTCAGGTGTCCAAGCCCCTGCTCCCTGTAGCAGTTTATTACACACAGGTAGTCATCCAGGATCTGTGAGTGAAGTCTAGTGATGGGGAAATACACTACTTCTCTATGTTTCATGAGAAAGTCCATTTCATTTTCAGCTGACTCCTAGATCTTAAGAAGTCCTCCCTCCCAGCAACATGCTTCCAACCCATTGCCTTGGGTTTGCTCTGCAAAGTTATGCAGACCAAGCCTAATCTCTCTTCCACATGGTGTCCCATCAGATATTTGAAATTAGGAAGCCAGCCATAATATGCCCAGCAGAGACTTCTGTTCCTTGGGTAAACATCCCCTGATCTTCACTCACATGGCATGGTTTGGAGCCCTTCTGCCATCTTAGCTCCCCCACATCTGAGCATGATCTAGCTTGTGACTCAGAAGTGAGCTCAGGGCCCAACAGCATGAGCTGAGTAAAGCAGAGAACATGGGACTATAGCTTCCTTCGTTCTGAAAACCGTGTGGCCTTCAGTCTAAAGGGCCTCATTGTCTTTTTTGAGGGGGGAGGAGGGAGGGAGACAACTATAGCACATGTTGACTCATGTTGAACCTTGCGATTCACTAAAACCAGTGAAGGTAAGTCAGTAAAAAACAAGGTGATAAGTCTCAGTGTTCCATTCGTGAGCCTCAAGAGTGTGAGTCTTGAGATTCTGATAAAAAGGAGAGCCCCTGGGGGAACAACACAGACTATGGGTGTAGATTTTATTTCTGTCTCTCTTTCTGCCTGCTACAGGTCATTGGCAGCTCTCTCCTCTTCATCCATGACAAAAAAGAGCAAGCCAAGGTATGGATGATTGACTTTGGAAAAACCACACCCCTTCCGGAGGGACAGACCCTTCAGCACAACATCCCTTGGCAGGAAGGAAACCGAGAAGATGGCTACCTCTCAGGACTGGACAATCTCATTGACATCTTAACCGAAATGTCTCAGAGTGAGGCCCTCCCCTGAGTGCCATTTCTTCCCCTCCTCTTTGCTCTCAGTCTTCTCTCCTCTCCTCCTTCTCTCCCCTGCTGTCTGGATCCTAGAACTGACTTGCAAACTGCACTATAAGACACTTTCTAGAGAAGGAGAAGGGAAAAAAAGAAAAAGAGAGATTTCCAAGTTATCTCTTTTAAGTTAAAGGGTTTATGTTAAGGTTTGAACTGTTGTTTTTGTTTTGTTTTCTTGTAAATAGAATTGCATACTAGAACAACAATAACAGCAACAAAAAAGCCCCAATTCAGCTTTGACTTCTTATAGAAAAGGATCCATTTGGTTTTTGAGGGGTGGGGGCAGATGGTGACAGGCCCAGGTGACTGCTCAAAGCATCTTTTAACCTCCAGCCAAATTAATGCGAGCTTTTAAATACTACATTTTGTCCTCTGCTCTCCTCCAGACCGACATGTTCTTTCATTCTTGCTAAAGGAGAAAATCAGTGCAGCAGTGCCTGGTTCTGTAAGAGAGGATGCTCTACTTGCGCTACACAGACAGCACTAATCAGATCAGCAGCAGCCCTAGGGAGGGAGCCCCCGAGCAAATGCATTGGCAAGGATCAAGCTTGTCTGTGGAGACTTGCTACCATCTAGTGGCCGTTTTGGGTAATGCTCGCCCTTCTGAGCAGTCAGTGTGTCCCTCACCCTGGGAATCTTGTGTAAGAGACCTCACAATGAGAAAGACTTGGAAGAACCTGGAATGAGCAACCTCGGGGCTTCTGTAAGACTTAGAGCAAATCCTTTCATTCCACCTCCAATTTGAAATTCAATCCTTGGGGAAGTGGAGCCATAGTATTTCTGGGTTCAGTGGCAATTTGGGGGAGGGAGGGGAGAAGGGCAGAGAGGTAGGTCTTCCTATCTCAAGCTGGAAATTCAGTATCATTCCGCCAGGGCCAGATCCTACTTCTGATCGCTGCTCTTACAACCTAGGTTCTTCATTTGCCCCTCTCTCCTCAGGCAGCCTGGTGGCTTTCCATTTGAAGGGCTCACCATATTGGTGCCAAACTTAGTGTGGATACCCTTTCAGCTTTAGCTCTTCAGTAACGTATTTCCAGAAGGAAATAAGGCCAACTCTTCAATAGATAATGAACATAACCTTTGAAGACATTCAATTTTCCTCCCTACCAAACTTCTTTCCTTTTCCTTTATGCTCCCATCTCTATCCTTCACGAAGCTGAAATGTGAGGGTTGGAGTTGCTTAGCCAGGGTACTTGAAGACAAAACAGCACACAGAGGGGAGACATGAAAATGTGGGGACTCTTCAGCCCATGGAAAAATGTCAAAAGGTTCTCAGAAAATTCCCTGGAGGTTGACAAAGAACTCCCATCCCTTCAGGCCCTCTATCTTTCAGACCTTCCCCTCCAAACCTTTCCTTTTCTTCATCTGCAGTCATCTCCATCTACCACATATTCAGAAGGGCACAGCACTAGGAGCCCTAGGTTCTAAGAAATCTGAAATTGGTACCTGAGGGAATCTCTGGATGGTGTCATGCATAGAGGACGCACTGCATCTTTGTATTATTATGGTCACTCCCCCCCCCCCAAAAAAAAAGAGAGAGAAAGGAAGAATTTGAGGCATCGAGGACTTTTTCAACCAGGAATAGAGGATACCAAGTTAGCTAGATGAGAGAGAGAGAGAGAGAGAGAGAGAGAGAGAGAGAGAGAGAGAGAGAGAGAGAGAGAGAACAAGAACTATCTCTACAACGTCTTCAACATTGGGTTTCTTGGATGGAATTGTCCAGGTTAAGAGATTCCTGGGTCTGGGAGTTGTCTGATGATTTAATACCTCACCCTACCCACCAGGATCCCTTAGGAGAAGTACACATGGATGTACCTGGCTATAACACCTTATGTATGGGCACGTATTTATTTATCTTTGTATAGCTAGGAAGTTATCAGGAGGTGGTTTGATAGACTGAGTAGGGGAGGGACAATGAGGAGCTGTAAAAAATGTTAAACTTGTATAGATTTTGTTGAACAGAGAAGTGAGCTCCTGAGTAAGCTAATTCACCCCTCCCGCCTTCCTGCCCCAGCAAACAAAGAGAAACCCTATGATTTGCAAGTCAGCGACTATAGTGGGAAGGTGGGGGTGGGGGGGTGCTGAGATCCAAGAAAGCTTCGGGTCTCTTAGGAATGTTTATTGTGGATTCTGGGCAATTCTTGACCGAGATTGCCAGTAAAAGAGGCTCCAGAGGAAATCAGTCTCCCAATCAAATCAGTCAATCAGCAAATAATTATGAACACTTGTTCCTCCCACACAACTATAGTAAAGTCTCATGAATTCAAACCCTGCTAACCTAGAATTCTTATTAAGTCAGATGTGGGTGGGGCTGAAGTTTACTTTTACACCATATAGGGGAAAAAAGGTTTTGCTTAGCAAACCAATAGTTTAAACAGGGCCCTCTCCAGGCATCCTGATCTAGATCTTGCCACTGGACCCAGATGGCTCTGGAGGAGAAAGTGAAGCTGATAACTTTGCACATCCTTCCTCACTTAAATCTAATCCCCTTGCATATCACGGCATCATCTTTCTGATGTCTTCTTTGAGAACAAGGACAAACAGCAGCAACAATAGTTTATAAACAAGATCTAAGGAGATGTTGATGTTTAACCCACTTCAGAGTACAACTTTCAAGAACTCAATTATATATAGATTATGTGCTAAAAAAACACAATATTTCTTAAAGTTACTCATCAAAGCAGGTCCCTCAAGACTTCATCAGCCTTCAGTTTGGTTCCTTAAAAACGACCAAACTGCATTTCTTTCCAATTCTCCCATAGATGAGATTTTTCAGTGTTCAGGCAGGTTCTCCACCCAGTACCCAGTTCCCTTTCTCCCTGCTCAAAGTTGCTGAGGTTTACACCGTATTTCCAAGTTCCAAATTCATACTTCACCCTCCTTCCTTTTATCACCAGATCCCCTTTTCCTGTCCAGTTCATTGACTTTTTCATCCTGGCCTCCATATGGCAAGGGAACCCTAGCATGGGAAATCCATAAATATTTTTTTCCTTTCCTCTCAGACTTTAGTGCCTAACTAGGGTCTCCACTGGGTCTTGGACATTTAGGGACAGCAGGAAAAATGACTAAGTTGTATGTATGTATGTAATTCCCTTGTTTTTTTTTTCTTTAATAAGACTATAGCAAATAAGACAAGTCTTTTTACCTTTCTAAATTATGCAAGATTCAGTACTAATTTGTCTGCACTGTTGAGCTTGTATCCAAGTTTTATCTCTAGCTGCTTTAGGTGGATTTGCCTCTAGTGTCATGGAAGAAATTTTTAAATTATATTTATTTTGTGTTGGTTTTTTTTTAATTGCACAAAACACTAAGACTAAGTACATGTAAGTTTGTTTGGGTTTTTTTTAAAGCTTTTTGTTCTTTCTGAACTTACTTTCTCAGCTTTTTAGAAAGGGCTTAGAAGTAGCTCTCATGCATTTGTCAGATTTTCTTTTCCTGTTTTTTAGCTGTATTTAGCATTGCCTTTCTCTAGACATGGTTAACCTCCACATGTATATAAACCAGGCCCTTGCTTGAAGGATTTCACAAAAAAGCAGGTTGTTCATTCCTATTGTTGGTGCCTTCTCTTTTGGCCAAGAGCCTTTGTGCCACAGAGGTCTCTCCTTGATCCCTCAACCCTCTGCCTGGTCATTAGATAAAAATCTGAATTGTCATAAAACACCAGCACACAGTGCCTGTATGAAAAGCAACCAATGACCTGTAACTTTCTAAATAAAGGTATATGGAAACCATTGAAAAGGTCTCTCCGGTGTGTGTCTTTTGTAAAGGAATTGTAGTGTCGTGTTGGGGTAGGGGATTTGTATTAGGATTATAGAATTTCAGAGATGGAAAGGACCTTCAAGACAAGTCCAACTCTCTGACTTGAGAACTGAGGCCCAAGAAGGGAAGTGACTTGTCCAAGCCCACAAAGCTAGTAAGTGACAGAGCCCCAATTCAAACTTATATTTTTTTTTACTCCAAAGCCTCTTTTTTTTTTTAACCACACAAGTTCCTTGGTGGTCTCTGGTAATGGAGACAAGCCTAGTCTGTATTATTAAAAACTGTACAATTTGTATATAACATCTGTACTCAAACCTTTTTGAAGCTAGTGTTTTCTACCAACTTTTCCGCAAAACTTTAAAAAATTATTTGTTATTAGTTAGAGAAATGCAAATTAAAACAACTGAGTACCACCTTATGCTTATCAGATTGGCTAATATGATAGAAAAGGAAAATAATAAATGTTGGAGGGGATGTGGGAAAACTGGAACACTAATGCATTGTTGGTGAAGTTGTGAACTGATCCAACCATTCTGGAGAGCAATTTGGAACTTTGCCCAAAGGGCTATAAAACTGTGCATACCCTTGGAAGAAGGAGAAAGGGAGAGATAGAATGGGGTAAATTATCTCAAATAAGAGAGGCAAGAAAAAGCTTTTACAATGGAGGAGAAAAGGACAGACGTGAGAGGGAATGAGTGAATCTTACTCTCATCGGATATGGCTTAAGGAGGGAATAACATACATACTCAATTGGGTATCTTACCCTACAGGAAAGTAGGGGGAAAGGGATAAAGGACGGGGTATGATAGAAGGGAGAGCCAATTGGGGGAGGGAGTAGTCAGAAGCAAACACTTTTGAAAAGGGACAGTGTCAACGGAGAGAATAGAATAAATGAGGGGCAGGATAGGATGGAGGGAAATATAGTTAGTCTTTCACAACATGAGTATTATGGAAGTGTTTTGCATAACTACACATGTATAACCTATATTGGATTGTTTGCCTTCTCAATGAGGGTGGGTAGGGAGGGAAGAAGAGAGAGAATTTGAAACAAATGTTAAAAATTGTTTTTATATGCACCTGGGAAATAAGACATATAGGCAATGGGGTATAGAAATCTATCTTACATGATAAGAAAGTGAGGGGAGGAGAATAGGAGGGGAATGATAGAGGGGAGGTCAGACTGGGGGAGAAGGTAATCAGAATGCATGCCATCTTGGGGTGGGGGAAGGGGAGAAATGAGAAAATTTGGAACTCAAAATCTTGTGGAAATGAATGTTGAAGACTAAAATAAATAATCTAAATTTAAAAAAAAATCTGTGCATACCCTTTGATCCAGCAATACCACTGCTATCCCACAGAGATTAAAAGAAAATAAAAGGGAAAAGGACCTATTTGTACAAAAATATTTATAGCAGCTCTTTTTGTGGTGGCAAAGAATTGGAAATTGAGGGGATGCCCATCCATAAATTGGGGAATAGGTAAACAAATTGTGATATATGATTATGATAGAATACTATTGTTCTATAAGAAATGATGAACAGGTGGATTTCAGAAAAACCTGGGAAGACTTACATGCACTGATGTAGAGTGAAGTGAGCAGAACCAGAAAAACATTGTACAAAGTAACAGCAACTTTGTATCATGACCACCTGTGGATGACTTAGTTATTCTCACCAATATAAGGATCCTAGACAGTCTCAAAGGACTCATGATGAAAAATGCTGTCCGTCTCCAAAGGGAGAACTGATAGCATATGAATATAGACCAAAGCATACTGTTTTTCACTTTCTTTCCTGCTTTCATTTCTTTTTTTGCTCTGAGTTTTCTTCCACAAAAATGACTAATAATGGAAATATGTTTTATATGATTGTACATGTGTAAACTATATCAGATTTCTTATCATCTTAGGGAAGAGGGGAGGGAAAGGTAGAATTTGGAACTCAAAACTTAAAAGAAATGTTAAAAATTGTTTTTACATGTAATTGGGGGAAAATAAAATATTAAAAATTATTATTTAAAACTAATAGGGGTTATATAGAACTTAGAATTTGAGAGCTGAACAAGACCTGCAAGATGAGCTTATTCAAAGCTTACTGCCCTTTTAACAAAGAAACCATGGCCCAGAACAGTTAATCCACCTGTTTAAAGTTACTTAGCAAAGAATATAGCCAGGACCAGTCTGACTCTTTCCACTATAACACACCCCTAAGGAGCAAACTTGCCAAATTCTTCATGCCAGCCCCTTTTTAAAAAAAATTTAATTTTTACACTGAATATAATTAAACACCAAATAAAGCAAGTACTTCTACATACATTGTAGAAAAGGAAAGGATTATACATGACACTGAATCTCCTCACCTCTTTCCCAAGCCCTCTCTGCCAAAGGAACTATTAAGCAAGGATATGGTCAAAAGTCAAGGGGCAGAAAACCCCTAGATACCGTGTTTCCCTGATAATAAGACCCATCCCGAAA
>NW_027187343.1:1079878-1101426 GCF_028583685.1 Petaurus breviceps papuanus | reverse complement strand
CGCGTCATCCTGTTCTTCCCCAGTGATTTGCTTGCTGGCGCCATTGAGAGCAGTGCCGCGGAGGAGAGCTGAGGCAGGACAACATAAGCTCTCCCCTGAAAATAAGCCCTCTGGTGTTTTTCTTTCCAAAAAAAATAATAAGACAGTGTCTTATCATCGGGGAAACACGGTAGTACATTGGATATTTACATTTGTCTCTTGTCTTCTTTTTTTTTTTTAAGCAATTGGGGTTAAGTAACTTGCTCAAGGTTACCCGGCCAGTTATTTCTGGGTGTGGTGCTGAGTGTCTGAGCCCAGGGAATCGATCTCCAGGTCGTCCCAACACTGAAACCGAAACCGCTGCTCTTACTCGCTGAGCCACCTGGCCGCCCTTGTCTCTTGTCTTCTACTACCCACTTCCACCCTGGATTCCTTCTCACTTGTGGACCCTAGGTTTCCCTTTAAAGTGCTGGCCTTGGGGATTTAGTGTCAGATGAGGTTCCCGGCCCCTCGAGGACCATGGGCTCTCCCTGGCATTGATCCAATCTTGGGAACTGACCCTAAAGGATCATTATCTCTCTCTTTGGCCCATGATCCCATCCTGGGAAATATGCTTAGTAAATCTTAACTGATTTCACTATCTGTTTTCTCCAAAAGTGAGTAATAGGATCCCCAACTCCATATAGGCACTCAGCATTAAATATCGATATTACTTATACAAGCCTTTATTTCCCCTGCCACAGAAAGTGCATAAGACACAAAGGACATGTAGGGCCTCATGAACAAATACAGAAACACCCAAAGGATATGAACAGTAATTTATCAAAGGAAGAAATCCAAGCTGTCAACAACTGTATTTTTAAAACTTTCCAAGTCACTAATTAGAGAAATACAAAATAAAGCAACTTTGAGATTCCTCCCTAGAGGTAAAAGATTGGCAAAGATGACAAAAAGGGGAAAAGGTAGTGTTGCAAAGGGAAACAGTCATCTTAACACTGTCAGTTAACACTTCCTCTCTTCATTCCCCAGAACACTAAAATATGGAGAATGTAAGGCACTGCCCAAGTCTGTCCTTTCTTATGTTATAGAGCAGAATCCCTCTTATTTTCCTCATCTCTGCAGCACAGAATTTCATCAGTAGAGGTGCCATTTGGGGAGGAGAATTATAAGGTATTGAGGGAAAGGTCCTTTGAGGTATGGGAATAAGGAAGTAAAAAATCAGAGAACCACAGTCCCGAAGGAAATGGGGACCCCACTTCTGGAGGATGTGTGAATAACTAGAAAGTCTATTTTGAAGACCTTTCCTCATTTCTGCTCTGCCTCAGACTGCAGTGGCACCAGCTTTTACCACCTTGAAACTACTGTCCACATTGGTTTCTACCTTGTTGTCAGCTAGGTGGTATAGGTGTTGACCATGGAGTCAGAAAGACCTAAGTTCAAATCTCAGATATTAACTGCATGACCGTGAGCAAGTCACTTAACCTCTACTTCAATTATAAAATAGGGACCATAATAGCACCTATCTCAGAGGTTTATTATTGGGGATCAAATGAGAGAATATTTGTAAAGTGCTTGGCACAGTGCCTGGGACAGAGTAGGGGCTTCATAAATGCTCACCACCACCACCGTCTAATACGTAAGCTCAAGCGAGCGCGTACACACACACACACACACACACACACACACACACACACACACACACACACACACCACATATGCTGCTGACAAAGGGTGAAGAAAAAGGGCCAGCAAATTTCATTCAGAGGTCACTGGAAGCAAAGCTAATCCTAGCAATAAGCGAGCGATGCATTTATTAAATGCCTCCTCTGTGCCAGGTTCTGTGCTGAGCCCTGGGCATACAGTGACCACAATGAGACCATGTGGACCCTCCACATTCTATTAGGAGAAATAGATACATCTATAAACATATAGATATTGACAAACTATACACAAAGCAAATACAGTGTAATTTTGGAGGAAGAGCAACAAGTAGCTGAGAGTGGAGAGTGTGGAAGAGTCTCAGAAAAGACCTGGAGGAGAAACTGGCATACAAGCCTAGCTAACACTGCAGTCTTGGGACAAGTCTGCTTCCGAGAGAATTCCGTTCTTTATTCCTTTCCCTGCAGGAAAATTCACACTTTTCTCAGGAGAGGAGAGGGTTAATCACCAGACATATTGGAAAGACCACACCAACATGTCCCTGACCCAGCCAACAAGCATCACCTAGCGCCTCTCAATCAAATTGGGTTTTATGCCAGTGTTTGAGTTACAAATCGAGTCTTCATTGCATGAGGCTGATCAATTGGGGTGTGTGTGTATGTGTGTGTGTGTGTGTGTGTGTGTTATGTTCACATATATACACAACTCTACTCACCAAGGACAGGAAGTTAAAAACTAAGACTGTCTAACCTAATACAAGATTTCTGGTCACCTTACCAGATGAATGGGGGAAACAAATCACGAAAGTGTTAACACCCTTACTCTAGAGGCTGAGTTGTCCCCAGGTAGCTAAGATTATAAAATCATCTCAATCTTCAGTCTTATTGATGTAATGGTAATGGTAATTTGAAGATCTTCCCTGCCCCTTAAATTGAACTCAAGGACCTTTCCTGATTTGAAAATAAACTCTGCTCCCTAATAGGCTGAATGTGGTCACATGGAGCCTGTGATGGGAAGAGTTTGCTGAAGGGTGGAGCAGAGCTCACTGGAGAAGCTGGCCTTGAGGGAAGCTTGTTTTTCAGGAAGGAATAATTTCTGTCACTCTATAGTCAAGTGGGTCATGAGGGTTGTGATGTTCTCTGACCCTGGAGAAGGATATATATACACACACACATATATACACATACATATATACATATATACACACACACACATATATATATACACATATATATACACACACATATATATACACACACACACACACACACACACACACACACACATATATATATATATATATGGCAAGGTTTTGCTTTGGGGCTCACTTTGTGTGATTTGGCCAAAGGAGACTCTGGGCATCTGTTGAGCCCCCTAGCTTTGAAAACCCAAATGTTGGTACTTCCCTCTCTGGTAACTAACTAGGTATGGATATAATGGTCAGACAGCTGGAAGCCCTGTCTGCTGAATTGTGTTATTTTCTCTTGTAACTTCTGTTTGTATTCTGTGAAGTTCAGGGTGCTGACTTTTCCCCCTGAACTAGATAAATGATACGTGTTTGATTGATTAAAGTAAGATTGTTAACCCTTTTTGAGTTGCTTTCCTTTAGAAAAGCAGATCAAAGAACCTGTGCTAGCAGCCACCCTGGGTGTGCTAGGGTGCTTGCTGCTACAACTGGATAT
Source organism: Petaurus breviceps papuanus (assembly GCF_028583685.1). Taxonomy (NCBI): domain Eukaryota; kingdom Metazoa; phylum Chordata; class Mammalia; order Diprotodontia; family Petauridae; genus Petaurus; species Petaurus breviceps. The sequence continues at coordinate 1,098,106 of NW_027187343.1, read as the reverse complement.
GCTTCTCCATTTCTTGGTGCTCCTATTCTGTCCTGGCAATGAATGATTTCTTATTGCCCTTCTACTGTTGAGGGCAGCTACATGGCCTGGTCTAAAATCAGGAAGACTCAGCTTCATGAGTTCAAATCTGGCCTCAGTCTCTCACTAATTGTGTGACCCTGGGCAAGTCACTTAATCCTGTTTGCCTCAGTTTCCTCATCTATAAAATGAACTGGAGAAGGAAATGGCCAACCACTTCAGTATCTTTGCCAAGAAAACCCCAAATGGGGTCTTGGAGAGTTGAACACAAGTGAAAGATGATGTAAAAACAATAATGACTGAGGAAAGTAATCTGCTGATCTAATCCAGTAATACAAGTAAGCTAATGATAATAATACATTTATTTAGCATTTTAAAGTTTAGCTCAGAGCAGCTCGGTGAGGTGGATAGTCTAAGTATTATTATTCCCTATTCCTGATTTACTGATAAGGAAACTGAGAAATTCAGTTATTTGCACAAGGTCAAACAACTGGTGAGTATCATTGTTAAGACTTAAAACCAGGTCTCCTTGTACTGACACTCTTCATTTGAGCTAAGGTACAGTATGCTATTTCTCCCAGGACTTATGTGAGTATATGGGGAAGTGTGTTTTAAAGGGGACTTATTGGGGGAGGAAAATACTTAGCCCAAAGGAATGACTCACTGGTGTTGGAATTTCCTGCAGTCTGGAACCTGAAGAGATTTGGGGGAAGGGGGAGCATTTCTCAGAGCCTTCTATGATGTGGGTAAGGCCCTGCTCTACCTTCCAGTAAGGTTAGTGGTCTCTGTTCAGAAGGTCAGGTAGTACAGGGGACAAGGAGGGTAGAGACTCCATTTTTAGATATCTTGGGATTCAGCTCTCCAGACTGCACCTGGGACTTGTTCTTGGCTCCTCTTGCAGAGCTGGCAAGAAGGTTCCTAAATGCCTTCGGGCTTAGGTACACATGGTTCTCATGTAAATTAACACATACAAATGTTCCTTTTAAGAAGCTTTCCTGCTGTCCTATATGAGGTTAAGTAAATAGATATCGGTCAATCAACTAACATTTATTAAGCACTTACTATTTGCCAGGCACTGTGCTAGGCCTAGGGAATGCATGCTGTTTGTCCTTCATTCTCCAAAAGGACCATGACATCGGGAAGGTGATGTCACAACTTGCAAAGGAATTAGATTTAAGTGAGGCAGGACTGGGCAAAGTCACCAGCCTCACTTTTTCCTCTCCTTTGGAGCCATCTGGGCCCAGTGGTAAGATATAGATTAGGATGACTGGAGATGGCCCATGCAGTAGGAGACCTTGACCGTTTTAAACTTTCTCAGGTCTCAGTTTGTCTGGGACAACTCCCATTCAGTGATTACAGCTAGGTAAGAAATGAGGCAAAGAACGCTCTCTTTTACCTAATCAAAAAAAAAAAAAATCTCTCTGGGAGGGAAAGACACTCAGGGTTTCTGACCAAAACAGAAACAGTTGCTATTTATGTTCACTTTGAGCCATCCAAGGGCCAAACAATCAGCACTAAGTGGGACTTGGGCTTGGACCTATTGTTGGCCAATCAATGAGTCAAAGTGGTTTGGGTTTAAGGCAAGGTCCTTAAGAAAGAAATCTGGCCTATAAACTCAAGGGGGTTTCAGTGATGAAAATTTACCTTTGGGCAGAGTGGGGGGGGGGGAGAAGAGAGAGAGAGAAAGGAGGAAAGGAGAAGGAGCTGTAACTGTAGCTTCACTGATCAACTAGAACTGACCAGGGAATACATAGACAAAAATCAAACCACCTGCCTTCAAAGACCTTCATTCTACTGATAGAAACTATACATGTACAGATGTTAAGTATATATAGAATAAATACTAGGGGTAGGGGTGGGGAATTACTGTCAGCTGGGGGGAGGGTAGGAATCAGGAAAGCTAATCCATACACCATCCTTAGGGAGGCATTTGAGCTTTCAAGGAAACTAGAGCATCTAAAAGATGGGGGATGAGAATGAAATGTATTCCAAACATGGGGGATAGTCTAATGCAAAAAAGGCAGAGGGATAGGAGACGAAATGTTGTATACAAGAAATAGAAAAAAGACTACTTTGAATGGATCGAAGAATCTTGAAAAAGAATAATATGTAAAAAGGTAAGAAAGCTAGATTGAATCTATGTTGTGTAGGTTTTAGAAGGCCAGAGGAATTTGTGTTTGGTGCTAGGGACAATAGGGAAACCCGGGAACTTATAGAGGAATCAGGTGGTCATATAATTTTGGCAGCTGTGTGAAGGATGAATTAGAGAGAGGAGAGAAGAGACACAGAGACCAATTAGGGGACTTTTGTAATAGTCCAGGCAAGAGAGAGCAGGGGCCTGAACTAGAGTGTTGGCAGATGCCTGGAGAGAAGAAAACAGAGGAGACATTTGTTGTAGAGAGAGAGATAATCAATAGGACTTGGTATGTGTAGTGAGGGAGAGTGGGGAATTGAAATTGACATCAAGTTTGTGAAGAAGGGTGCCTGCAAAAATTATGGTTCTTGCACAGGATTGGGGGAGTAAAGAAATAGGGAACTAAGATTATTTTACACACACACACATGCAATTCCTTCTATAGGTTGAGCTTGGGTGGCAGAAGTGGAGGTAAAAGAATAGGTAGGCCTTCTATCAGTCTTTCACAAGATTTATAGACAATATGGTACATGATGAAAAAGCAGTGGGCTCCAACAGGATATTGCATAAGACAAGTTGTTTTATCTTCTTAGTCTCCATTTTCTCTTCTGTAAAATGGGGACACTACTTACCTTGATAGGACTGATGTCAGGAAAGTACTCTGTAATCCTGAAAACACTCTTTAAATGGAAGACATTACTATTAGAAAGGCAGTAGGGTAGAGTGGAAAGAGAATATCTGGCCTTGGAGACAGGAAGTTGTGGGTTTAATTCACCTGACTGACAAATACTGGCTGGATAACCCTGGGCAATTTGCCTAAAGATTGCCAATGAGCATCGATAGAGGAAGTCCCTCACCAGAATTTTCCTACACTGATGAAATCATAGGGCTGGTTAAAACAAAAAAAATACCATCAAGTACCTGCAGATAGTATTGTTGTGAGATTCAAATGAGATGGTCTATGTAAAGTACTCTGCAAACTTCAAAGTGGTAGAAAAATGTCAGCAGTCACCATTGTTCCTATTCCTGTAGTGTTTCTGAGAGGACATGAATATATTGTTATAGAAACATTTTTTTCTATCACCCCTCTCTGGCCCCCTGGCCCCTGAAATAGGTTCCTGGGCTGCTGCTGCCCTCACTGTGAGATCTTCAGAACTTTCATCACCTAATCTCAGAGTTGGAACTCTAATATAATCTAGTCCTGCCTTACCAGGGACAGCTAGATGGTGCATGGATAGAGTACCAGGCCTGGAGTCAGGAGGACTTGAGTTCAAATCTAGCCTCAGATACTTTTTAGCTATGTGACTTCGGGCAGTCATTTAACCTTGTTTACCTTAGTTTCCTCATCTGTAAAGTGAATTGGAAAAGGAAATTGTGAACTACTCTAGTGTCTGTAACAAGAAAAGCCCAAAAGGGGTCATAAAGAGTTGGACATGACAGAACAACTGAACAATAAAAACCTTGCCAGAAACATGAGTCCCTTCTACAACATGCTTTCAAAGACATCCATTTTTTAAATCCCAACAAATGGTTGTCCATTAAAATAGCACTTCTTAAACTTTTTCCATTTGCAACCCTTTTTCACCAGAGAAATTTTTACACAACTCTGGGCATATAGGCATATAAAATAGGTGTACAAATCAAACATTTACTGACAACAAATGATAAAGAAATTTATTTTGAAACAATCCTTTGATATACATATAATTTTACCGTTTATTTAAGATGAAAGCAAATTTACATACTAATGAGATGGATGTGCTTGTTTATTTCTGCATAAAGAACTAAATCTTGGTGAATTATTTAATACTGTAGGATGCAGAACATCTTCAACATTTTTTCAGGGTTGATCAATATTTTGATTTAGTAATCTTCAGTGCTGGGTTCAGAACCAAGGCTTCAGTGAAGTTCACAATGCAACATGGGCAAGCACTGCCAGAAACACCTCAAATTCATTATATGTATGATTTTTAATTAATTTTTGGTCATTACATGTTTGGTTGTTGCCAAAATTTTTATGACCCCCATGTCCAGTTATATGACCCCACGTGAGATCATAATTCACAGTTTAAGAAGCACTGCCTAGAGGGGCAGCTAGGTGAACAGAGCACCAGCCTGGGTGGTGGTCCTGAGTTCAAATGTGGCCTCAGGCACTTAACACTTACTAGCCGTGTGACCTTGGGCAAGTCACTTAACCCCAATTTCCCTGCCTTCCCCCCTCCAAAACAAAACAAAAAAAAAAGTAGCACTGCCTAGAACATCCCCAGAAAGAGGGAACTGGCTCAGCTTGCTGCTCTCTGTCAAGGGCACCACCATCCTCCCAGTCTTCCAGGCTCTAAATCTAGGTGTCCTTCTCAGTGCTTCACTCTCTCATACCCCATAGCCAATCAGTTGCCAAATCCTATTGAGTTTACCTTCATAACATCTCTCACATATTCCCCCTTCTTCCTAACACTGCCCTCATCACCTCCCACCTGGATCACTGAAGTATCCTGCTAGGTGGTTTCTGTTATGGGAAGGGGAATCTGAAGATCTTCCCTGCCCCTTGGCCCTTTGATAGGCTTAAGTGACTCCAAGAACCTTCCCTTATTTGAAAATATACTCTGCCCCCTAATAGGCTGAATGTGGTCACATGGAGCCTGTGGCAGGAGGCTTGTTTTTCAGGAATGCCCATACCTGGTTGCTTTGGGTTGTGGCATTCTCTGATCCAGGAGAAGGCTATATATACCTTGATGTGAGGTTTTGCTTTGGGGCTCGCTTTGGGAAGAGTTGTATGATTTGGCCAGATAAGACTCTGGGCAGCTGTTGAGCCCCCCAACAGCCATTGAGCCCCCCGTCTTTGAAAATCCAGATGTTGGTGCTTCCCTCTCTGGTAACTAACTAGGTATGGATGTAATGGTCAGACAGCTGGAAGCCTTGTCTGCTGATATGTTTCTCTGTCTGCTTGTAACTTCTGTTTGTATTCTCTGAAGTTCAGGGTGTTGACTTTTTCCCTTGAACTAGGTAAATGATATATTTTTGATTAAAGTAAGATTGTTAACCCATTTTGAGTTGATTTCCTTTAGAAAAGCAGATCTAAGAACCTGTGCTAGCAGCCACCCTGGGTATGCTAGGGTGCTTGCTGCTACAGTTTGCCTGCCTTAAGTCTCTCCCTACTTCAGTCTATTCTCCACTCAGCTGCCACAGTGATCTTCCTATAACTTAAGTCTGACCATGTCATTGCTATCCCTTCCCCATTCAATAAACTTCAGTGGTTCTCTGTTACTACCAGGAACAAATATCAAAAATCCTCTCTCTGGCTTTTAAAGTCCTTGTAACCTATTTCTCACATGAGATACTGTATCTCCCCACAGTTTCACTGACTGTCTCTCATGCCTGGGAACCAAGGAGTATTGCATCATCCCAACTTGCAAGTTTATGTCCCTCAGTAAGAAATCAAAGCATCCTTTGGGAGTGCCTAGTTCCACCATCCTTGTTACATATACAAAGTAATTATGGGAGAAAGGCATGTATTAGATTTCTGGACTTGGAGTCAGAAATACTTGGGTTCAACTCCTGTTTCAGAAATTGAACAGCTATGTGACCCAGGGTAAGTTTCTTAACCTCTCCAGCCTCTGTTTCCATTTCTGTAAAATGGAAAAACAGAGTTGAAGATCAAATGAGTTACCATATGAAAAGCACTTTGAAAATCATAAAGCACTATATAAATGCTTGTTGTTGCTGTTGTTATTGTTGTTACAGAGGCATCTGTGGTTTGGAGATCTTTCTGGAGATCTTTTCACCTTCTATGGGTATCCAGAAGTAACTAGATCTCTCTCTCTCTCTCTCTCTCTCTCTCTCTCTCTCTCTCTCTCTCTCGTTATCCCTTGTCCTTGAAATATGACTGCTTCACAACATTTTCTTACCATACAATTTCCCAGATGATGTCTTCTACCCTATTTTTTGCAGACTAGTTGGTCCTCAATGGAAATATGCAGCAACCTATTTATGTCCCCTATGTGGCTCTCCATTCCCTCAGTCCTGCAATTTCAATCCTTTAGAGACTGTGGTTTGCAGTCTAACATTCACTTCCAAAATACTGATGTTAAAATGTCACCGATTGAGGGGCTGTTATAAAATAGGTACAGTATTGGAATGCTTCTACCTCCATAACATCTCTCATATTTCCCCTTCTCTCCACACGTATATTCACTTGAATGGAGTTCAGACCCTCATCTCTTCCCTTTGGACTACCTACCCCCCAATGACTTCCTAGCTGTTCTCCTGATCTTAAGTTTCTCCCCTACTTCAATCCATCCTCCACAAAAGGCTGCCAAAGTGACCTTCCTAAAGGGAAAGCTTAATCTCATTACTGCCCTACTCAACAATCTTGTGGCTCCCTCTTATCTCTAGGAGCAAATAGAAACTGTATAGCATTCAAAGTCTTCCACAACATGGCCCCAAACCTAATTTTCCAGCCTTATTACTCATCATGGACCTCGCATCTGCTGCCCTGTCTGGTTTCAGTTCCACAGAACAAGAAGCTCCACCCAGAATAAACTCATCTCTCTAAACTCACCACCATGCTGCCAACTAAAGGCTTGATCGATGCCATCCCCCTCAGCCTCCTCTCCCCTCTGTTTAGAGGGCTGGAGGATGGATGGAGTATCAATCTCCTCTCAGTGCCTTCCTTTATAGAGGCAAAAACTGGACTTTCAGATCGTCTGTCATCTGCTGCCCCTTCTGATTTCAGTTCCGTGGATCAAGATGGCCCCAGGTCAAGTACAGTGTCCAAGTTCTCCCTCCCCCTTCCTTGCCTCCTTTTGGTGTTCCTTGAGGGCAGGCATTGTCTTTCTTTTTTATGAATTGTGTCCCCCGTGCTTAGCACAGTTCTTGGCACATCATAGGCATCCTCCCAGGCTCCAGATATTGACTCATTCATTCTCACCTGGAGATACTTGGCCTCCTTGTGTCCCATGTTAATGCAGCATTGAATAAGATTCCCTGCTCTAGATTTCTCCCCTGTCCTGTAGTTATGACACTTTCTGATCTCAATGGGGCAAGTGTAGAAGGCTGGACCACGCAGCCTCTTAGATCTTCACAGTCTGTCACAGTCTTCACTACTCTGTCCTCTAGCTCCAGGCCAACATGACTACTGGGTCTAGGCAGGGGTGGGAGACCTGCAGCCTCAAGGCCACATGTGGCCCTCTAGGTTCCCAAGTGTGGCATTTTGACTGAATCCAAACAAAATCCCCTTTGGATTTGTTCTGGCCTAGAGGCTTAGCAGATGCCCCTTCTCCTCCATCCGGTTTTTTCTTCCCAGTTGTCCCACTGGAGCTAACAGGACAGAATTATTCAAACTATCTAGTTCTATTTCCAATGCCACTGCTAGATTTAAAGATCGAGGATCATTTTGTCCCACTCTTCTCATTTTATAACTATAAAAACAGAATTCTAGGGAAGTTAAGGGATCTGTCTGAGCTCACACAGGTAATAAGCATCAGAGGTGGGATTTTAAACGAGGTCTTCTGAGCCCATTGTCACAGGCAGGAGAATTGACTCCAGAAAGTTAAGCATACCACCCCTCCCCCCTCCACACACACCCTCCCCCTCCACACCACCAAATGCTTTTGTCTTGCCAGAGAAAGGGATTGGGTGCAGCAAGGAGGGAAGACTGGTGGACCCCCAGCTATAGGACCTGAATTAAAATCTCAGCTCAGTAACTTATTGTCTGTGTGACCTTGTACAAGTCACTTACCCTTTTCAGGCCTCTGTTTCCCTATTTACAAAATAAGAAAGTTAACCAAAATGACTTCTAAGGGCCCTTCCATCTATGATCCTATAATCTAATCTGTGCTAATAGATGGATATGCTACATCTCTCAGCTAAACACATTTGCAACTTTCTTTTTAAGAATTTATTTTTTTAAGGCATTAAAAAAAAATGGTGTGGACTGAGGAGGAGTGTTGTTATTGATAGGTATTAACTTGCCCTGGTAGCCAGATATCCCTTAGAACTCTACCAATGCTTAAAATAGACGATGTCAAGAGGTATGTGAGAGATTAGAATTAGGATTAGAGCTCTAGACTGAGTCCTATCTTAGAACAAAGAAAAGAAATTGTAGAAAAAAAAACATCTCATAGGCTAATTATATCTGTTAATGTATACAATGAATACGACATTCTGTCCTAATAATAGCTAACATTCTTATAGCCTTTAAGGTTTTGCAAAGGACTTTAAAAAGATTATTTTAGTTGATCTTCATGACAAACCTGGGAAGAAGGTACTATTTTTACTCCTATTTCGCAGATAAGGAAACTGAGATAGGCAGAAGTTAAATTATTGCCCAGTGTCACATAGTATCTGAGGTTGTATTTGAACTCAGATTTTTCCCACCTAGTCCAGGGCACTATGCAGTACACTACCCACCTCCCTTCTAGTAGTACTTTCCCTTCTCTGCTAAGAGGAGGGAGAAATGTTTCATTATCTCCCTGTGATGCATGCTATCCTCTTCACCTCTTTCCTTCTCCATAGTATTTTCACCCCAAGGCTCCATGATCCCACCTTCCTTCTGATGGAGGGAGCCTGGTGTGGGCTGAGGAGGAGTGTTGTTATTGATAGGTATTAACTTGCCCTAGTAGCCAGATATCCCTTAGAACTCTACCAATGCTTAAAATAGATGATGTCAAGAAGTGTTTAAGGCACTGGAGGGGAGAGGAGGAGGAGGAAGAGGAGGAGGAGGAAGAGGAGGAGGAGGAGGAGGAAGAGAAAACACAAGTGGGAGGAAGTTATAGAAACATCAGACTAGTGAATTGGTCTTCAGTCAGTTTTTTTCTGAGAGAATTTTCTTGTGTTGAGTGCTTTCAGTTTTCCTCTTGTTATTGTTTTATTTGCTACACTTTTTTTGTAAATGCTTTGTCTATTTGGTATGGTGGGAGAAGAACTATATACTCTAGGTTACCTTACACTCCACCATGTTCCCTGGTTTCCACATATTTGCATTTTTAAAAAGTCTGGGTCTTCCTGTCATGCCCAGGTTGGAAATCTAGGGACTGCATATGTTCAGGTCCCACTCTGATCTGCACAGAAGCCTTGGCCTGTTCTATTTCTTACCCGGACTGCCTTTTTCGTTCTTACACAATTTGGTAGGGCTCAACATATTAATGCCAAACTTAATGTAGACATCTGAGCTGTCCACTGTACCTTGGAACTCCTGACCTTAAGAGATCAACCAGTCTCCACCTCCCTGGTAAAGCTTATACATGTGCAGTAAGAGTTAATTCTTTTTTTTTTTAAGCTTTCATTTGATATTTTATTTTTCCCCAGTTACATGTAAAAACAATACTTAAGAGCTTGTCCTTAATGGTAATTCAGGGCTTGTTTCCAACCTAAATACTAGAAGCCACCACAAATGCTGGCTGGCTTCAGAGGAACCATAGCCTGTGATAGCCTGTTTTCCCCATCCCCCCTACAGACCTCATCTCCCTTCTCTTCTCTCCCACCTTCCCCTTTCTTCTTAGTACACTGAGAAAGGGGCTTATGCAATTCTGCAGCAGTCATTAATTTAATTATGTAATGTTATTATCAGTTCCTTAAACCCTATTGCCAATGCTGCCTAGAGGAGGTAGCTGTCACTGGAGACTAGAAATGGGACTGTTAACAGGGTTTGGGGCCGGCAATTTGCAAGTATGATGTGGTGGGAAATATGCTTGGTCTAGAGTAAGAGAAACTGGTTATTCAAATCCTGGCTCTGACACTATCTGCTTGACCACTTTGGCTCCCTGGGCCTTGGTTTCCTTATTTGTAAAATGAAAGAGTTGTACTAGATGACCTTTAAGCTCTAAATTCAGGGCTTAGCACAATGTCTGACAAGTAGTAGATGCTTAGTAAATGGTTGTTGATTGATTGATAAGAATACTTGACCCTACAATCTTATGAAATGTAGAAATAGGTATAAAGGCATAAGCTGAACCCAAATGTCTTCTGCAAATATTTCTTCCACTAACTTGTCAGAGACCACAGCAAGGGCACTTCTAGGAGGAGAGGGAAATTGCAAAATTTTTCTTAGGGACCCAAACAATGAAATCTGAACAATATCAATGGCTGTTGCTGCTGCTGCTACTTCTACTACTACTGCTACTGCTACTAGGACAACTACTGCTATTCCTAACGCTAGTACTGCTACTAGTAATAGTATTTGTTACATCTGCTCCTACTATTACTAACCACTACTTGTAGCAGTACTGCTACCTTGTTTTAGTTACCACTAATGGTACTGCCACTCCTGCTGTTGCTGTTGCTATTACTGTTGCTATATATTAATGATAATAATAAAGTTCGCCCTTCTATCTGTAGTACTTTGAGACTTGCAAAGCATTTTACAAATTTCATCTCATCTGATCTTCACAGCTCTGGGAGGTAGATGATATGAAGACCTCCATTTTACAGATGAAGAAATTGAATCCCAGAGGGGTTGAGTTAGTTGCTGTGGTCATATAGCTAGTAAATGTCTGAGACTGGATTTGAACTCAGGTCTTTCTGACCCCATGTTCAATGCTCTGTCTACTGTGCCACCTGTGTTTAACAAAACAAATTTGTCCTACACACCTAGAATCCTGGTGGTGAAGTGGCAAGAACACAGAACTGGGAAAGAGACAGACATGGGTTCTGGCCCTAGCTTTTGTACTGATTTACTGGGTAAACTGGGACAAGGCATTTATCATCTCTGTGTTTCAGTTTCCTCATTTATAGAACAGTAATGATAATAGAAACTTTTCCTGCCTTATAGTGTTGTAAAGGAATCTCTTTGTGAATTGTCAAGTGCAATGTGAATGACAGCCATTGTCAAAGTACTATAAAAACATGACAACAGCAGAACCCAGCATTTCATTTTGCAATATCTTAGATTTCTATTTATAGCCTGTCTTGGAGCCTACCCTTTGACAGTTAAGAGGATCATGAGAGTCCAAAAGCCTGGGTTCGAATCTCAACTCTATCACTTACTCCCCATGTGACCATTAGGTCTCAACCTCCACAAGCCTCAATTTCTTCATATGGAAAATGGGGATAATACTTGTACTACCTACCAATTAGTGAGTTGTTGAGAAGAAAGAGTTTTATACATTGTAAATGGCAACAGACACAAGCCATTAATATGGAGATAGAATGTTACCATGGAAAAACAATGCAGTTGGAATTATAAGATCAGGGTTCAAGTTCTGATTTTGCCCCTTCTACCACTGTGACCTTAGACAACATTACTTCACCTAGCTTATCCTCAAGTGTTCTTGTCTATAAAATGAGAGGTGATGATCTTTGACGTTCTCACTCTGTATCTATAGCAGCCTTGCTCCTCCTTTCTAGGGGCAGAATTAAGAAGGGCAAAGGGGGAGGGGCAATAAGTCCAATTCTTTCTTGCCCCAACAAGACACAGATGATCAAACAATAGCAGAGCAAGGGTTTCCAATCAAATTTATTGAGGTCCTACTATATTCTATGGGGTTATAGAAAAGGAGAGAAAAGAAGCAAAAGACCTGGTTTCTCAAGAAAATTATTTCCATTTTTTTTCACCATTTACTTCTACCTTGGACATAAACATCTTTCCATGTCTTAGCAAAATCATGTCTGGTTAACAAAAATAGCAAACATTATCCTGATCCTTTTATAAAACCTGGAATGTGAATTATACTTCTGATTACTATACTTCAAGGGAAATAATGTGAGTGGAAAAGGCTTAAACCATAGCTAATATACATACATACATATGGTACTGTGAGAGGGCAGACAAAGCAAATAATTCTATCATATAATGTTAGATTTGGAAGTTGATTTTTCAGATAATGAATACTGATAAAAATAGTAATTTATCCATAAAAGCCCATAAAGTAGTGACTTACTCAAGGTCACTTAGCTAATAGGTATCAAACTCAGGACTAGACCCCAGGACTCATGACTCCTAGTTCAGTGCTCTATGAAATTGAGACACTTCAGTTTGAGAATTTGAAGACTAAGAAGGGAGATGGTCAAGGATTATCATATAAGAAGGTATGGCCAGGGTCAGCAAGGACTTGTTTACCAAATTTCAGAATTGTTAGGACTATGGAGACATCTCTTGAATCTTAAAAATGTTTATGGCCATGTAAGTGCTGCAGAAGGGGGGTTAGGTGGCACAGTGGATAGAGTACCAGGGCTAGAGTCAGAAATACCTGAATCCAAATACAGCCTCAGACACTTACTAGATGTGTGACCCTGAACAAGTCACTTAACTCTATTTGCCTCAGTTTACTCATCTGTAAAATGAGCTGGAGAAGGAAGTGGCAAACCACTTCAGTACCTTTGCCAAGAAAACCCCAAAACAGGTCATGAAGAGTCAGACACAAATGAAAACAACTGAACAGCAACAAGGTGGTATAGTAGATAGCATCAGGCTTGAAGCCAGAAAGACTTGAGTTCAAATCTGACCTCAGACACTTACTAAGCTATATAGCATGGGCAAGTAATTTCGCCTCTGCCTCAGTTTCCTCATCTGTAGAGTGGGGATAATAATAGCACTAATTTCTTAGAGTTGTTGTGAGGATCAAATGAGATTATTTTTTTAAAACACAGCATAGTGCCTGGCATGCAGTAAACACTATATAAATGCTAGCTATTGCAATTATAATATGAGAAAGACCTGCTGGTTGATAGCAGATACTTTCCCAATTGCCATTTGTAGGTATTAAGAGCATCCCTGACCCCCACCCCCAACACATACTCTTCTCAAATCTAAGTATCCATAAGTTCATGCGAAATTGTCCCTTAATACCGCCACAGTCGTGTTGCCTCCATAATGGGTTTCTTTGTACATATTTTACATTTACATATGCATGTTTGTAGTATTTCCCTCAGTGACAGTTTCTGAGTCCCTAGTACCTAGTACAGTGCCTGATATATAAGAGGCTTTTAATAGATGAATATTGATTGAAAGGTTTTGACAAATATAAAGTTCGATTTTACATAGCAGGTAGTAGGCATGTGCACATGAATATATCGGGGCTGTTGATTTCATCAGCATAGGGAGCTCCCGATAAGGAAACTCCCTCCATAAGTGCAGAAAAACTTGTCAATAGCTCAAAATCTTAGAGAGGGAGATGCTGAGAATCAACTTATTCATAGCTACTATGTGAAAGAGAAAGTACTGGAACCCAAGTCTTTCTGATTCCAAAGCTGGTCCTATGTCCACTAATAATACCAAGGGGAACTAGTGGTACAGTAAGAAGGAACATAGAGAGAGCAGCAATTTGAGTACAGTTGTGGGGAGAAGGTCAAAGGTTACCAATTCTAACTCTATCACCTCTAATGCGGTTAAGGAAAGCTCCAGGATAATCTATATATAACATGCAATGTTACATATCTATATCTACATCTTTATCTATGTAATAGAGTTATCTATGTAATAGTGTTAACTTTCAGTGAGTCAGGGGTATTTGAAAGAATTTATTCACCCCAACTCAAATATCAGCTGGTTCTGGGGAGAGTTTGCACTGAAGAGAAAGCAAAAGATTTTAAAAGACAGATTTGACTTAAGGGAATCTTTTTTTTTTTCTTTTTGGAGGGCAATTGGATTTTAAGAAACTTGCCCAAGGTCACACAGCTAGGTTTTTTGTTTGTGTGTGTTAAGTGTCTGAGGCCAGATCCAAACTCAGGTCCTCCTGACTCCAGGGCCACCACCTAGCTGCCCCAACTTAAGGGAATCTTGATTTGCTGGCTGGGTATGACTGTGGGTTTGCTTCACAAAGGAGTTGTTAACACTACCCCTATGAAGAAAAAGTGGCAAAGCAGCTGCAATTCAGTAAAGTACCAGCAGGTGGCAGTGGGAGCTCAGAAGAGAGACAGAAGGTATAAATGCAGCAGAGAATGGTGACGTCAGCAGATAATGACATCAGCAGCTCACAACTCACAGAAAAAAAAAAATCTCAGCAGATGGCAACAGGAAACCAGCAAGTGACATCAGCAGTTTTTCCAGGAAAGCAGCAAGTGGTAAATTCATATGTAAAGAGCTTTTTCTGGGACACAGGTCTAGGAGCATGAATTGCTTGCTCTTATGAATAGTCCCCCAAACTTTTATATGGCACTCTGTGGAAGAGTATACCTTTGTACATATGGGAGAGTTCTCCTTTTTATTTACTTTATTATTCTGTTTGATTTAGTATCTTTGTTGTGAGTTAGTGGTTTGGACTGGAAAGAGAAAGAAAGAAAGAAAGAAAGAAAGAAAGAAAGAAAGAAGGAAAGAAAGAAAGAAAGAAAGAAAGAAAGAAAGAAAGAAAGAAAGAAAGAAAGAAAGAAAGAAAGAAAGAAAGAAAGAAAGAAAGAAAGAAAGAAAGAAAGAAAGAAAGAAAGAGGAAGGAAGGAAGGAAGGAAGGAAGGAAGGAAGGAAGGAAGAAAGAAAGAAAGGAGGGAAGAAGGGAGGAAGGAAGGAAGGGAGGGAGGGAGGAAGGAAGGGAGGAAGGGAGGGAAGGAGGAAATAAGGAAGGAAAAGAAAGAAAGAGGAAAAAAGGAAGGAAGGAAGGAAAGAAGGAAGGAAGGAAGGAAGAAGGAAGGAAGGAAGGAGAAAGCACCTACTATGCTATACAAATATTATCTCGTTGGCTTCACAATTACCTTGGAAGGCAAGTGCTATTATTATCCCCATTTTACAGTTGAGGAAACTGAGGCAAACAGAGCTTAAGTGATTTGCCCACACAGCTAAGTAAGTAGCTGAGGCCACATTTGAACTCATGTCTTCCTTCCTCCAGGTCCAGATCTCTATCTATTTTATAGATGAGAAAATTAAAGCTCAGAAAAGTTAAGTAGGTCCCCCAAAGTCACAAGCTAGTAAAGTACAACTTGTGGAGGAGATATTTTGAGGCAAGGGTGTCTTCCTGGCAACTCTGAAATCACATGAAGTAGGCAATAACTTGCTCTGCCTGTGGGTAGTCTGAGAATCAGAGGGAGGGGGCCTAGGGAAATAGAAAGGATCCAGTGGGCAGGACATTGGGACCCCCCATTAAAGTAACAGACAATGCTATGACAGGCATATTTCAACTCCCAGCATGCCTGTACCACCTTCTTCCCCCACCCCTCCCCCTCTAACAAGGAGTCCCTCATCCCTCTTATAAGCATCCCACAATGTGACACATAACCTTCATAACAAGTAATGGGCACAATGATGTTCTGTGGGTGGTACCCCTGGAACTGGGGGCTGATATGAGCCTTTGGCTTTTGAGCTAGGGGATATCTTAGGGAGCAGTGAGTCCTTCCCCCTTATTTTACAAATACAAAAACTAAGACTGAGAAAGGTTAAGTTACTTGCTCAAAGTAACACAAGTGTAAGTCGCAGAATCAGAATTTGAACCCATGTCCCTTCACTCAAAATCTAGTGTTCTTTCTACAGTAGCATTCCCTTCAGAGGGCATGAGGCAGAGAACTTGGTCAGCTTCCTCTGTATTTTCTTGCAGGAGAAGCACAAGACTTTTGGGAACAGACCAACATTTCTCTTTCTGTAAAACCGTAAAAGGTAAAAATCTCAGTTCTCCAGAGGCCCAGGGCTGCCCTGGGAATAAGGGAATGAGTCAGACTTACTCAGGCCTGTAGAGCAGTGATGCAGACTGTTTTGATACCTTGTTAAAATGTCAGCAATGTCAACCTTCCCCTCTTTGCCACCTCCACCCAGCATGACACTGGAGTATGAGAGAGGAATCTGCCTTTCTCAGTGACTTCACCTTATGTTTCTACAGGGGCTTTGTGAGGAGAGAGGGTTGCAACACACAGAAAAAGTCCCCATCCTTCCCAAGGCAAAACTACTGGTCTGGAGTGCAGTTATCAGATGGTCCAGTGGGGATGGTGGTGGATTAATGCTCATTCTTATCTGTTACAGATAAATTAAATTCAGACCTTCCTGAAGGCAGGGGAGAGGCAGATAATATGATTGTAATCTGTGGCCCTGGAGCCAAAGGTCCAGACTCATGTGTTCATGGGTTCAGTCTGGGCACACCTGGCCTGGGAACATCAGAATTGGAACATCTCTTCTCCTGGGAATATATGGTCTAAAAGTATCCTCACCTCCAAAGCAAGTGTTCAGGATTATAAGAAGACATTGGTTATGGAACAGGTTTTATTTAACTTGAAAAATATTCAAAGGACATCTATCTGAATTGATAAACAGCCAAGGCAGCACCCCTACCCCTTCTTTGTAGAATACATTATTCTCAGGGAACTCAGTGGCCCAGTGAATAGAGTGTTTGGACATCAGAAGACCCAAGTTCAAATGTACTTAGGAGTTGACCCTGGACAAGTCACTTAACCTTCCTCAGTCTCAGTTTCTTTATTTGTAAAATGGGGGAGAATAATAGTATCTACCTTCCAAGGTCATTGTAAGGATAAAATGAGGATAATATTTGTAAAGCACTTTGAAAACCTTAAAGTGCTGTATAAATGCTAGCAATTACCATTACCATCATAATGGTCACTTATTATATTTATTATTATCTTTCATAGGCTGGGAATTGGGTCTATCATGAAAGAGATATGCAGCTTGGTAACTCACTTCACGTAGGTGCTGTCTCCAACAGGTATCAGCTAGGGAAGCAACTGTCCAATTGGAAGAGGTCTCCCTGGAAAAGTAAATAAGGATTATTCTTCCTTCTCCTGGGACCAAGAAGGGAAAGGGAGCTTCTGGGACTTACTGACAACACGGGGCTCAGGTCCTTTCTTAGACCATACAGAGAATGTATATAGATAGTTTTCACCTGGGTTATCGAGCAGACACTGGTTGGCTTTGGAGAGTTACCCCAGAAAAAGAACCTCCATAATCTAGTACTCCTACTAGAAGGGCACCAGGTCAGAAAGAAATAGTTCTCATTCACAACATACTAGCAGTGGAACTGGCTTTAACCTCTCTGTGCCTGTTTCCTCATCTATTAAAATGAGGATAATAATAGCACTCCGTCTCAGGGTTGTTGTGAGGAACAAATGAACGACATACATAAAGTACTTTAAGAACCCTCAAACACAATATAAATTCTGGTTGTTATTATTATTATTATTATTGATCATTGTTTCTCCAGGAAGGAGCTCTGCCCACTCAGGAAATCAATTTGTCCCTAATAATGGCTACCTCTAGAGTGGTTCAAGACATGGGGAATGTCTTGCTCAAAAATGGAGCAAATAAGGCATGTGTAGATGGGGGCAGGAACCAGAACCAAAAAGTAAAGAAACTCTGTGCAAGCCCTCGGGTGAAAGGAAGAGACCCTGGTCCTCCAGAAGCTCCAGGCTGTAGAGGGGGAGATGCTGAATACCCTCACCCACTGCTAGTGCCTCTATATCTAAAGCTAAAAACCTATGGGACAAATATAGCCCATGGAGAAAGGCCAAGACCTCTAGGTTACATATACTAGGGAACTGGATATTTTGCTTCAAGGGGGAAATAAGACAGGATAAGGGAATACCAAAGCTCCCCACAATGACTGGATTTTAGATTAAAATTACTCCAGAGACCCCCATAAAATTAGAAAGACTCAAAGGGATACTCACCCTGCAAACCAAAATCTGCTCCTACATAACATTTGGGCCCTAGAAACCCACATTAATACTGATTTTACCTGGACTGTTGAGCAGATCGTGGAAGGTCTCAGGGAGGTGTGTTCAATAAAAGAACCGTCTTACTCCAGTACTGTGATCGTAAGTGCTTTGTCAAATAGGTCAGAAAGAACCAGTTCCCACCCACAACAGTCCCCCAAACATATTACTACCCTTGGTAAGCTCCCCTACAAGGGGAATGAACTCAGGGTTTCAAGGGAATTGAGAAACCTTTACCCCCCACCCCGTAAGTCCCATCCATAGCCATAACTAAGGTTTTACCTCTCCAAGGGAAATTTGGAGGGGGCCAAGGGAATTATTTTCGTTGCCCAACTCTTAACATTTTTTCTTTCGGTTTTTATTTTCAGTTCCAAATTTTCTCCCTCTCTCCAGCTCCTCCTCCTCCACCTACTGAGAAAGCAAGAAATATGATACCCATTATATATCTGTAATCAGGTGAAATATTTCCACATTAGCCACATTACAGGGGAAGGAGGAGGGGG
>NW_027187343.1:1066528-1079868 GCF_028583685.1 Petaurus breviceps papuanus | reverse complement strand
GTGAAATATTTCCACATTAGCCACATTACAGGGGAAGGAGGAGGGGGAGGGAGGGTGCAGCAAGAAAAATAAAGAAAAAAATATGCTTCAATCTACACTCAGAGTTCATCAGTTTTCTTTCTCGAGGTGGATAGTATTTTAGTTAAGTCTTTTGGAATTGTTGTGGATCATTGTATTGATCAGAGTAGCTAAATCTTTAATAATTGACCATCATTACAATATTGCTATTACTGCGTACAATGTTCTCCTGGTTCTGCTTACTTCACTTTGCATCAGTTCATATAAGTCTTCCTGGTTTTTCCTGAAATCATCCCCTTCATTATTTTTTACAATACACTAGTATTCCGTCATAAACAGATGTTACAACTTGTTTAGCCATTCCCCAGTTGATAAGCCTCCCCCTCAGTTCCCAATTCTTTGCTATCACAAAAAAGAATTGCTACAGATATTTTTGTACATATGGGCCTTTTTCCTTTTCCTTTCATTTCTATAGATCTAGGAGTGGTATTTCTAGGCCAAAGAGTATGCACAGTTTTATAGCCTTTTGGATTTAGTTCCAAATTGTTCTCCAGAAAGGTTGGACTACTTTACATCTCAACCAATTAGTTGTATCAGTTTTCCCACTCCAACATTTATCATTTTCCTTTTCTGTCATGTTAGCCAATCTGATGGGTGTGAGGTGGTACCTCAGAGTTGTTTTAATTTGCGTTTTTCTAATCAATAGTGATGTAGAGCATTTTTTTCAAGTGACTATAGATAGCTTTGATTTCTTCTTCTGAAAACTGCCTATTCATATCCTTTAACCATTTATCAGTTGGGGAATGACTTGTATTCTTATCAATTTGACTTAGTTCTCTATATATCGAGAAATGAGCCCCTTCTCAGAGATATTTGCTATTAACCCCCCCTCCCCATTTTCTGCTTTCCTTCTAATTTTGGTTGCATAGGTTTTATTTGTGCAAAAACTTTTTAATTTTATATAATCAAAATGATATGTTTTTCATTTTGTAATGCTCTCTATATCTTGTTTGGTCCTATGTTCTTCCCTTATCCATAGATCTGACAGGCAAACTCCATGCTCTACTAATTTGCTTATGGTATCACCCTTTATGTCTAACTCAAGTACTCATTTTGACCCTATCTTCTTATACTGTGTGAGATGCTGGCCTAGACCTAGTTTCTGCCACACTGTTTACCAGTTTTCCCAGCAGTTTTTAGTCAAATAATAAGTTTTTGTCCCCAAAGCTTGGGTCTTTGCATTTATCAAACACTAGATTGCCATGGAATAATTTCTTGCTTCATAAGTGTATAGAGGCAGTGTCGTGTCATGGATAGAGTCAGGAAGTTGTTGTTGAGTCATTTTTCAGTTGTGTCTGACTCTTTGTGACTCCATTTGGGGTTTTCTTGGCAAAGATACTGGAGTGGTTTGCCATTTCCTTCTCTAGCTCATTTTGCAGAAGAGGAAACTGAAGCAAAGAGGGTTAAGTGACTTGCCCAGGGTCACATAGCAAGTAAGTATCTAGGCCAGATTTCAACTCAGGAAGATGAGTCTTCCAGACTCCAGATCCTGTACTCTATCCACTGTACCACCTTACTGCCCATGGAGTCAGAAAGATAGGGGTTCAAATAATGCCTCAGATACTAAATAGTAATACCTAGCACTTTTAAGGTTTGTAAAGTGATTTAAAAATAGCATCTCATTTTATCCTCACAATAACCTTGGGAGGTAGAGGCTATTATTATCCCCATTTTTAAGATAAAGAAACTGAGGCTGAGAGGGATTAAGTCGAATAGCTAGTAAATATCTCAAGCTGGATTTGACTTCTGGTCCTCCTGCCTCCAGGCCAAGCACAGATATTACCTATGTGACCCTGGGAAAGTCACTAAACCTCTATCTGCCTCAGCGTTCTCATACCATAAAACGAAGTTATTGGATTTGAATATCTGTAAGGTTCCTGCCAACTCTAAATCTATGAACCAGTGGCCACAAAGACAAAGAAGGTGGAGAAGCTAAGGTCAACGCTGGTTCATAGGGTCATAGATCTAAAACTAAAATGGACCACGGTGGCCTTCTAATCCAATTGCCTCTTTTACAGATGAGGAAACTGAGGACCAGAAAGTTGGAACTGCCTGCCCAAGTTCACCTAGGGAGCCAAACACATCTCTCCACTGTTCAAATACTTCAATGGCTTCCCCTTACATATTGATTAAAGGCTATTTAGCCTGGAATTCAAGATTCTCTGTATTCTGAATCCAATCGAGGCTTATCTCCCAGATACTCCCTTATAAGTACCTGTAGCACCACTACAATATTTACAACACCAACAATCACAATAAAGACTGTGACTATAAGTATCGTGTAACATTCAATTGCAAAATATACCAAACTCTCCAGATAGAAGATAGAACTGAAGCATTTACTTAGACACCAGAAAACCCAATCCCAAAACCAGTAAGCCAATTCTATCATAGTACCAAAGATTTTCAGAAGTCATAATAACATGGAGAGCCACAGCATCCTTTAGCCTTCCCACAAACCAATACAAGATCAATATCTACTCATGAGCCTATCTGACTCCTTGCCTGAGCGTCCTGCCTACCCCACCATCTCACTAGCTCTGACCAGCTTCCTGTGGCCTCTGCTTCCCTTCAGCAAACTCCTCCCACCACAGGCTCTATATGACTATATTTAGCCTATTAGGGGATAGAGTTTATCTTCACAGCAGGGAAGCTTCCTGTTGGCTTTGCTGTACTCTTCAGCAAATTCCCCCTATCAAAGGCTCCATGTGATTATATTCAGCCTATTGGGGGGGGGGGGCCTAGAGTTTACTTTCAAAGCAGGGAAGGTCTTCAAACTCCCCCCTAGGTCTATTAAGGGGCAGGGAAGATCTCCAAATTCCCATTCCCATTATAGTACCCTATACTACAACTAAAGTGAATTACTCATTTTCTTGAATATATTATACATTTTCCTGTCTCTGCTCTTCCTTCTGCTTGGAATGTCATTAGATTGTTAGCTTCTAGAGATCAGGCACTGTCTTTTATCTCTTTTTGTATTCCCAATGCTTAGTACAATGTCTGGCACATAGTAGGCATTTAATGTTTATTGAATTGAAATTCAATTGAATAGGCTCTCCTCTCTCTATCTCTGTCTATTAAAATCCTATTTATCTTTCAAGGCCCAGCTCAAAAAGAACTTCTTCCATTATATATTCCTTGTTCTTCCCAGCTGGATAGAACTTTGTCCTTCTCTAAGCTTAAGCAATTCTTAGCACTTTGTTTGGACATTTCCTATGGCATTTGTTACACCCTGCCTTGTATTACAGTTAAAATAGCACTGATAATGGTTGACATTTATATCATGACTTAAAGTCTGAAAAGAGATTTTTTTAGACTTACATTATTTCATTGTTTAGTTATGGAGGTGGGGTAGAAATAGAACAATAGGCTTTGAATCTGAAAGATTTAAGTTTGAATCTCACTTCTGACATAAACTTGCTGTGTGACCTTGGGTAATTCTCCTAACCTCTCTGTACTGATATCCTTATTTGCACAGAAGGGAGGATAATAATTGCATTATTTGCCTCACTGAGAGGTTGTGCAGAATGTACTCAGTAAACCCTAAAGTGACAGATAAATGTGAGTTATTATTGCCACTTAAGTTCCCCGAGACCTCATCTTATTCACTTTTGCATCCCCTACATGGCCTTGCACATAGTCAGGGATTAGTAAATGTTTGTTGAACTAATTAAGGCATGAGAGAGGCAGTAGTGACCATGTACCACCTTGGGAAGTTTGTTCCTCAGTGGCAAAGGCCAATCTATGGAAATATTAAAGGGTGATTAATGGTTAGGAGTGGAGAAAGAAACCCTGGCCCCTTTCTTCATCATGCTAGCCACATCACCAAGTCCCCCCATGCTCCTCCTGGTCCCACCTTTGGTGTCAGCCCTCCTGGCATTCTGCCAGTTTATAAAGCTTTTTTTTCCTGGAATTTCGCCCTAGCAATGGGGTGAAAATTCTACATCATTTCCTGGAATGAGGCTGATAAGTCTTCCTTAAATTCCTGGGAGAGAGACAGAGACAGAATACAGTTGCCATTTCCTAGCTCCTAGGCAACTGGTACTGAAGAGACTGTCGCAGAGAGGTCTGTTACTCTAGGCTCTGGTAGGGATCAGTGGTAGTGTCTACAGAAGGAGATGCTTCTAAATGCCTGCCAGGTGTTTCCTGCTATCTGGCTGAGCTTCCACAGGCCTGATTTCCTCAACCCAAACACAACATCTCCATAGATTTAAGGCACAAATTTCTCTCAGCTTCCCAGAAGCCCCTGCTTTTTTCAGTCACTAATTTCTATCCTCCTCCTTTGTCTACACCACACCCCTCACCTTCACCCTCTGCCAGGAGATTGAAGTAAATATTTTTGCTTGGATATCATCCATAATTCTTGATTTTGTACTAGGAGAGCTTGTAGTTAATGCAGAAGTGTGGCTTAAAGTACTTGCCCCTAGTCAATCAGTCTGGAAGCAGTCCTTGCTTGCTGCTCCCTGCATGCAAGATGTAGTAGGAAATTTATGCTCTAGTTCAGGAGACTAAACATACATACACACACATGTCCAAAGCAAACAACTCATAAATATTTAACAAATCCGTGTATCGAATCCTGCGACATGATGATGACCCAGATGATCTTCATGAGAACCAATGGATGTGGAATGATATGATCATCAGTTGCCTGGAAATAAGTCATGGAAAGTGGGTGCAAAGTGAATTTTAAACAGTGTTTTCAAGGTTTCTTTTATTTCTCACCTCCATTTCTTATTATTCCCGGCCAGTGAAACAGCCCTCATGCTCGGTTCTTATACACAGAGCCGAAAACCTCAGGCCAAAAGCCTGTGATGCCAACAGCCCTGGGAAGAGCTTCCTTGGTTTGGGACTTTGAGGGTATTGTTTGTCCTTTGTTTTTCAGGAGGACTAATGACATGGTGGAGATTATCTTGACTGTCTCCTGAACTGGATTTAAGTGAGGCAGAGTTGCACAAAGTCATCAGCCTCACTCTGTCCTCCAGAGTCATCGAAGTCCAGTGGCAGGACCAAAATCAAGATGGCCCTTGATGGCCTGGGATGCAGTGGACGACCTTGGTGGCTCCACAGCACTTGCTTCAGCTGCCATCATGGCTGTTAGAACAAATTGTTCTCATCTGCCCGTTCCACCAGGGTAAGTCTTCACATGCTTGGGGTCTGACAGGTTATGACCTGATTTAGTCCATCTTCCCAGACAGTTTTATTGGAGTGTGGCCACTGTTCATGCTACAGCTTCTTGGAGCCACAGGTAAGAACTGGGTAAAAGGTGCACACCAAAAGTAGTTAAGCAGCCCTGAAAAAGCCTCGGCAAGCCCTCACACCAGAGGTCCTAGTCCCAGGACACAGCATACATCCTGATTTTGAGGGACTTTGAAGATAAGACAGATGAAACTTGGTAACCTGAAGCTTTGCCCCACCAATCCTCTTCTGGAAAACCAGATCTCTCTGACAGGCTGATCCCCAAAGGGTCTGTATATGGGGCTCTTTTTTAATGTGGTGCTTTGGGGGTGGAAAGTGTTTTCAGTTCTGTGTAGATCACGTGTGTTCCACATGGGTTGTCTAAACATGTAGACAGATGGCTTGAGGGAAGGCATGGATAGATGTGATCTGAATTCTACAGTGCTTCTGAGGAGAGGAGAGCCCAAATGGAGGGGTAGATAGGCCCCCAGAGGAGGACAAGGCTGGGGTCCTCTTCTTCAATCTCCATAAGGGATATCAGATTAGAATTAGATCTACTTGTTCCCCTAAATATTGCTGACCTAGGGGGACAGAGTCAGAACAAAGCTGCTTCCCTGGCTGCTATCCCTTAAAGGGGGGAAGTAATGTCAAGCTTTTACCAATCAATTCAACTCCTTTCCCCCCAACGCTGGTTACACAAAAGACTCTTTTTAGATGGAGTAAGATAAGTTCTTCAGTTATGTGCAGCTCTTTGCGACCCCCTTTGAGGTTTTCTTGGCAAAGATACTAGAGTGGTTTGCTATTTCCTTCTCCAGCTCATTTTATGGATGAGGAAACTGAGGTAAACAGTGGTAACCAGGATCACACAGTTAGTAAGTATCTGAAGTTGGATTTGACCTTAGGTCTTCCTGACTCCATGCCCAGCACTCTATCTACCCCATGGGGACAAGATAAACTTTCAGCTTTCAGGTCCCAGTTTTGCAAGGGGAAATTCCCCCAAGTCTCTAGGTTAGCAAGCTGGAAATCAGGGACATGTTGAGGAGCCAACTTCCCCTACATGTCTAGAGCTTCCAAAGTCTCTTTTTCTTTCCACATGTCTGGAGTCAGTCTGAGGGGGAATCTGAAATCATGTGTGTCTTCTCCAAAGAAGGAATATCTCTCTTCTCCAAAGCTCTTAAATGAGGTCCTCCCCTCAAGCTGTCACACAAGGACACCTGGACATTATCTCCATGAATTAGGAGAGTCTCATGCAAAATGCTCCAGATGTGGCTAGAGACCTGGGTTACTTGTATTCCTACTCAGCCTACCCTTGATTCTGTTAGCTGAGGAATGGGGCAGATCCCTCTAGGCCCAGGTGACTCTCACTAGGAAAGGTTGACTGCAGTGGTGATTGGAGCAAAACAGTAATTAGAGATTCCAAAGAGAGAGCAGAATAGTTACACCAAGTTAAAGTCTTTTGTTGAGATTTAATTCATGTATTTCAGGAGGGAAGGAGGGAAACAAACAATTATTAAGCACCCACTACATATCAAGGACTGTGCTAAGTGCTTTACAAATATTATTTCATTTGATTCTCATAACAATCCTTTGAGGTAGATGCATTATCTACGTTTACTGTTGGGAAAACTGAAGCAAACAGAAGTTAAGTGACTTGCGCAGGGTCACCCAGTAAAAGTATAAGGAGAGATTTGAACTTGGGTCTTTCTACCTCCATGCCCAGCTCTTCATTCACTGTGCCACTCAGCTGCCTCTAGGCTAATATGCTAAGAGAAGTAGACCATGGAAGTCAACCAATTTGTCAGATGTAGGTCAAAGAACCAGAGAAGATATGATGGCATGGGGGTGGGTGGCCGCCGGAGGGCAGCTTGTGGAGCAGTAGCTGTAAAGAAAGATGTTTCTTTGCCCGAGAGTGCTAGGATCCATTAGCCTTTCAAGCTTGACTTGCCCTATTAGGACTGAGAAGCTTCAGCTGGTGCTGACAGCATGGCTATGTTGAACAAATGTTTCTTGTAACATATTTCGAGGGACCACTGAGCCAGCAAGTTGGGAGTTTGGGTGGCAATATCAATAAAAGCAAAGGCTATGGAATTAAATAGTCTTAGAGAAAGTACCCTAAAGGACCCTACTTAAAATTGAAATAGTTTTACAGTATCACAGACAAGGGGCCATCTAGCTTTTACCTGAAAGAAGATGCAAGTCCATTAACTGGATAAATGTTTTTCTCCCTGCACTCCCCTTCACTTCTTTATCTGTTCATTTAAAAAACAAAATAAAACAACCAATGGTACACTTTGTGGCAGGATGTTTATCTGTCCAGCATAATTTTCATTTTTATTTAAGCTCTTTTTTTTGATCTTGTTTCTTTTAGGCCTAGACTGATTTCTTTGTTCTTTTTGGCCTATTGGCCTATGTTTATTTGCATGGTTGTAGCATATTGATCCAAGGCAAGCGGGGAAACCAGTAGAAATACAATTTCTAAACTTAGGTACAAAGAATAGTCCTTTTATGAAACATTTTCCATTTGGAGTGGGAGGTGGGAGGTAGAAGGGGGCTGAGATTGAGGTATGCCTCATATCAATTAGTAACTTGCTACTTTTAATTCTACATTTTCCCCATGTGATTAAATTTGCCTGGCACTGTGCCATGGATGACATGTAGGGAATAAAAGTATGATGAAACTTTGTGCAGTTCTAGAGTTTTGTGTGGGCCCGCACAACATCGTGGGCTGCTTATGGCCCATGTGCTGTCTGTGGCCCACCAAAGGATTTTGGGCAGCCCACAAAAATGTAGAGAATGTAAAACAGGCCTGCACAACATCTGTCTTGAGGGCCACTTTGTCAGGTCATATGTTGCGCTGGCCTGGTTTTGTGTTTGGGAAAGATTTGAGGTCAGAGGAGGTGACTTTGTTCTGTTGGGAGTTCAGATGGGTTTGAAAAGCCAGGCTATAGACTGAGGGTCTGGAATAATATAATGTTCCTAGAAAGTGTAAAAATCAAGCAAGCCTCTAGAAGACTGTTTAGTTTTTGCAAGTGATCAAAAGGGAAAGACTTTTGGGCAGAGGTATTCTGTAATTGAATGAAGAGTTATAAAGGGCCTAAAAGATGATCTGGTTTGACCCTCATTTTTCAGATGAGGAAACTGAGGCAGAAGGAGTGACATATCAAAGGTCACATAGTTGGTAAGTAATTAGAGCGAAATTCAAACCTGGGTTTTCTGATGCCAAATCTAGTGATCTTTGAGTTCTTCCTTGGTAGTAGTCATACCATGAGGGGTGCAGTGTGACTTCTTATAGGTTGATTTTTATGCAAAGTTATTGAATATTTGACTATCCCACAATTCCAGAGTCCCTGTACCAGGCCTTGGAAAAGGTGATAGAGTAAGGGGATCTCTACACATATATCTGATTTGGTTTAAAATTTTTAAAGAATTTTGCTTTTTTTTTAATATTTGACAAAATGTATCTTATTAGTCATATGGACAAGATAGGGAAATATGGCCTAGCCAGAGATGTCAAGTTCCTTAGAGATCTCTAAGGAGGGACATTGATACATTGGAGAGTGTCCAGAAGAGGGTAACCAGGATGGTGAAGAATCTTGAGATCAGTCTAGAACAGGATCACATGAACAAACTGGGAATGCTTAGCCTTTAGAAAAGAAAGCTTCCATCTTCAAGTATATGACATACATGCATATGTTTTAAGGACAACTTTGACTCAATAAGGTATTTTGATTATCATGGATGTCCAAATTAACTATAAGGGACATATGTAGAAAGACTCTCTGCATCCAGAGAAACAACTAATAAATAGAAGTGTGTCTAGAATAATTTTACCTATACCTACCTATTTGTGTCTAATGGTAACCATTTCTAGGATGGGGAGGGGGGGCAGGGAAGGAAGGAAAAAAAAGAAACAAAAGAAATTTACATGATAACTTTATTATATATTTAAAAAGAATAGCAAGTTGTACATAATAGACTTGCAGTTTCATGTGCAATCATCCTTTTTTATTATGCTATGGAAATGCTTGATTAAAAATTAATAAAACTAATTTATTAAAAAAAAAAAAGAAAAGAAAGCTCTGTCTTCATGTACCTGAAAGACCATTTAATGGAAAGGAGAATGAGGCTTGCTCT
Source organism: Petaurus breviceps papuanus (assembly GCF_028583685.1). NCBI lineage: Eukaryota > Metazoa > Chordata > Mammalia > Diprotodontia > Petauridae > Petaurus > Petaurus breviceps. Next base: position 1,070,478 of record NW_027187343.1, on the reverse strand, counting down.
GCTTGATTGGGCCCAGAAAGCAGAATTAAGAGTAATAGGTAAAAGGGTAAAAAGTGGAAAAATTAGGCTTGATATAGGTGAAACTTCCTGACACCTAGAGCTACCTAAAAGCAGATTGGGTTGCCCAAGATATGGTAGGTTCTCCTTCAACAGAGGCTGGGTGACCACTTTGGGAATATGTATGTTGTTGTTCAGTAGTTTCAGCCCATTTGGGGTTTTCTTGGCAGAGATACTGGAGTGGTTTTCCATTTTCTTCTCTAGCTCATTTTACAGATGAGGAAACTGAGGCAAATAGGGTTAAGTCACTTGCCCAGGGTCACAGAGCTAGTAAGTGTCTGAGGCTGGATTTGAACTTAGGAAGATGAGTCTTCCTGACTCTAAACTCCGCAGTCTTATCTATTGTGCCATCTTGTTGTTGCTTGTCCATCATTCTTGAAGAGGACCATGACATCAGGGAGGTGATGCCATGACATGCAGGCGAATTGTATTTAAGTGAGGGAGGGCTGTGCAAAGTCACCAGCCTCACTTTCTCCTCCAGAGCCATCCGGGTCCAGTGTGAGATATAGATCAGGATGACTAGAGATGGCCCAGGATGCCATCTAGCTCCCCTGGAAATGTGTATAGATACATCCAGATATTAATTTGATTAGTTGGCCTCTGTGGTCTCTTACAACTTGGAGGTTCTGTTCTAAAACAAATCAAACCAAATCTACCCCTCCCTCTCTTTTTAAGAAAAAAAAAACTAGGAGGTTTTTACCCTGAAGCCAGAACACTTGTGTATATAAACAAATGTTGAATGTTTCTCTCAGAATGGTGGCTTTTTCCTTTTCTGGCTGAGGGGAAGGAGAGGATAAAGGACAGTGGCAGGACTGGACAGTCCAACAACTATGCAGGAATCACCTACCCCTTCATTCTTCATTTATTAATGAATGAATGAATAAAAAAGCATTACTCCTTGCCACACAAAGAGGCAGCATGGATTAGTAGGAAGAGAACTGGATTCAAAGCCAGGAAGACCTTCTTCTCTGCTGAATAGCCACTGACTGTGTGACCCTGGGTAAGTCCCTTGAACTTTCTGTGCACTAGTCAGCTCTCTAAGACTAACTGGCATAAGAACCTTCCTGATTTGGGAACTTCTTACACAAATTAAATCACAGGTCTAGTCCCTAGCCTTATGTTCTTGGCCCTGAATTAAGCACCAGCGATAAGTGCCATGCAGAAGGCAAAGTTCCCTGAAGGACAAAAACCAGGATACAAAGAATATAAGTTTTTGCCTTTTTGGATCAGTAATCTAATTGGGGAGATGATATGAAAACAAAAAAGTAACACCCAATGGAATGGGACAAAGGGCCAAAAGATAAGTATTTATACCCGAAAGAACCAGGTATGTTTAGCATGCAGAAGAAGAGATTTGGGGGGCGCAAGTATTTGAAAGACTGTCATTTGCAAAAGGAATTTGTCTTATTCTGATTGGCCACAGAGAGTAAAAGAGTAATAAATGGAAGTAGAAAGAGGTCAGCAGGCAGGTAGAGGAATGTATGAGGCCTTCTGAATGAGTGGATCATCACAGATTTGGAAGACGGCCAAGATTTGAATAGACAGAACAGAGCAGGGAAGGTATTTCAGATGAGGTGAACAGTGTGGGAGAAAACATGTGAGGGTATTGAGTGTTCCCTGTTTATGTTTATGGGACAATAAATTCACATTTAAAGAACGGCTGTCCTGTTAAATTCAACAATTAGAATCTCAGCAGATTTTTTAAAAATAATGGATTTTTTAAGGTCCCAGAGGGAGTCCCCCAAACCCAGCCTGCTGCCTCCCAATATTCTGCAGAACCTTTGGGGAGATTGGGGAACTCCCAGGTGGTTGGGAAAGGACTTGTGTCCATCCATCACTAATGACATCACCTCCATGAATAAAGTGGATGGAGAGAAGAGGAAGAGAGATATTTCTAAAGTTTACATTTCTAGAGTTATTTTTAACATAAATATAAATAGTTTCCTCCATTACCCACACCCCTCAAGAAACAGCTGCAGGTCCCAGCTCCAAAGGCCCAGCTCCTCCTCCACAGCTAACTTCTACCCAGAGAGGATTTGAGAGGATTTGTTCTATGCTGAGTGCAAGGGGTGTTTCCCTTGAGAGGCCAGGGGTCAGGAGCCAGGAAGTATGGGGTTCTTAACTCTATGTGTCACCATCTAAGGACTGTAAATGGGAGTTACTGGTACTGAAATTTATTACCAATTTACTTCCTCAGTATGGGGGTAAAGGAAACTGGGAAAGAGAAAAGGGAAGGGAGATATCTCATGCTTTGAGACTGATGGGGATGTCTGCCTGCTGTTCCATTGACTTCTAGGTCACGTATTAAGTCCAGACAGGGAATCTTCCTGTGGTGGGTTATTTCAACAAGAGCTTGGCCATTTCAAGGGACAGGACTCTCATCCTCATCCTTGGGAATGGGACCCTGAGTAGAGGTGGGAGATGGGGCTGTCTGTATCTAGGGCAGCTTTGGTTTAGGGGAGGGATATTGAGGGATGTGTGTCTTTCTGGGAGGACACTGTGAACTCTTGATTTGTTTCCAGAGACCACAGGGATTGAGTCAAGCCTACAAGAGGACCATGGCACACATCCAGCTCCATGGGAGATGAATACCTCTAACAAAGGTCCATGCCCTGTAATACCATCAAGCAAATGGAGGGAAGGGAGCGTTTAGTTTGCTCATAAGTTCTTCTCATCAACTCCCCATTACACCAATGATTCAGATCCAAGAAATGGTAATGGGGGCAATATGTATGCTTCTATTATGACACTGGAACTTCCTAGTCTGTGATGAGATTACCACTTTTTGTTTGAGGAGACAAAGGAGGAACTTCTGGTGAAAGAGACAGGCAGGTGAAGGTCCTGACTTCTGAGGATCCTCCTACAAAATCGGGCCTGGCTTCCTGTTTTCCAAGGGAACTTGGTACTCATGCTCTCTGCCATAACTTTCTGAACCAAAGTGCCTTCCCCAGGCCCATATGCATTGTCTCACCCTATTAAAATGTAAGACTTTGAGGACAGGAAATGTCTTGCTTTTCTATTTGCATCCCTAACACATAGTATAATTCTTGGCAGATGGTAAATATTCCATAAATGCTTTTTCATTCGTTCATTCATAGGGAGCAGCTATGAGGCTCAGTGGATTGAACACTGGACCTGGAGTCTGGGAGAACCTCAGTTCAAATCCAGCCTCAGAAACTTACTAGTTAAATTAACCGCAAGCAAGTCACTAGATCTCTTTCTGTCAGTTTCCTCATCTGTAAAAGGGGGGGGGGTGTGGTAATAATAGCACTTTCTTCAGCATCACTGTCAGGATCAAATGATATAATAATTCAAAAGGACTTAACATAGTTCCTGGCACATAGTAAGTTCTATATTAATGGTTATTATTGTTGCTGATATTATTTTGTCAAAATACTAGGTTTTGGACTAGTCCCTGGCTTATTTTGAGATCCAGAAAATCTTGATATGGCTGATAGTAGGAGATATTCAGAGCAACAGAGTACCCCAAAATTAAGGAAGATCCTGTTGATCATTACCAGAGGGAACTAATTACCCATCCTTGGTGGCAGCTAAAAGGGCTGTGGGTTACCTACTGTCTGACCCTTGGGAGCTGTATTCCCAGTGTGGGAAGAGAGGACTCATTTCAAAGGATCAGGTACTGTGGAAGTTTTGTAAATCTCTCTGGAGGGGAAGAGAGAGAGAGAGAGAGATTGGGATTCACCAAGGCAAGAAACTCTTTGTTAGATTTGCTTAATAAGCCAAAGTGCAGTCAGAGAACAGAAAAATCTCCAAAAGCTACAAGACTTAGAATCAGTCTACTGGGGAGAGTCCTTCATCTGCTCTGGTTGCATTTGCCTTCTTCAACTCTCTCTCTCTCTCTCTCTCTCTCTCTCTCTCTCTCTCTCTCTCTC
>NW_027187343.1:1064214-1066518 GCF_028583685.1 Petaurus breviceps papuanus | reverse complement strand
CTCTCTCTCTCTCTCTCTCTCTCTCTCTCTCTCTCTCTCTCTCTCTCAAATTGCAGCTTGTAAAGTGTGGCAGGCTTCATCATTAAAGATTTCATTGCTATTTAAAAATGTTGCTTGCTGTTTATTTACATTTATTTACAAGGTTTGTTAGGTAAAGATAACGTTAATTTTAATGGCATCTGTGTTCGTGTTTTTGCATGTAGGGGTTCTTAATCTGGTCTCCACAGATCCCTAAGGAATCTGACATCTCAAGACATCCACGAATTTGCATGGGGAAAAAAATCGCACCTTTAATTTCACTAACTTTGGGTTTCCTTTATAATCCTATATATTTTATGTGTTTAAAAATATTATTCTGAGAAGGGATTCATATGCTTTACCACATTACCAAGGGAGTCCATGACACACAGAAAGATTAAAATTCCTGTTATAGAGTACGAATAAGAGAAGGGAAACTTGTGGATGAATGGTTGAGCTAAATTTAACTGGCTGGGAGATCATTCTTTCAGTTTGGCAATCAACCAATAACCTGGGGGCTCAGAGCATTTTATGAATTTATTGCAGTTGGTATTTTAAAGTATTGTTTGTTTTTGTTTCTCAGCTTTGTAGAGAAAGGATGCCCCATGGAACTAGGACCTACCTCAGGAGTCAATCTTATTATCTCTAAGCCCATAGTTTCTTTAGCAGCAGGGGATTTGGGTTTTTCTCCACCCACTGAAGAGAGAGAGAAGGGAGAGTAGAGACTTTAAGAGAAAGTCATGCTTAAAGTCAGCCACAACTTTTGATGGAAAAATATTTGTATCAAGTGGCATGGTGTGGTGGAAGGAACACTGAGTTTTGAGTGCCTAACCCTCTAAGACTACCTTCCATCACTCTGTATTTATTTTATAAATACTAATTTATATATGTATACTTTGCTCAATAAAGTGTAAGCTTCTTGAGGGCAGGGACTATTTCTTGCTTTTTTTCATATTCTAAGTATGTGGCACATAGTAAGTACTTACTAAATGCTTGGTGAGTGAGAGTGAGTAGAAAGATCTGGTTCCAAATCCTAAAAGTAAAGACTACTTATAACCATGTGATGTCAGTCAAGTCACATAAGTTTTATGAGCCCCAATTTCCTCATCTGCAAAATTGTCTTATTTATTTCACGAAGTCTTGTGAGGTGATGCACACACATATTACTGTTATATTATACATGTAAATATATAAAATTATATTATATCTACATATGTGTGCCTATACACAGTTCCACATATATAGTATTGAGCTTATTAAATTTTATGACTGCCGTAAGACCTTCAGGACACCCTTCATGTGTATATGTGAATGTAATAACCCTTGAAAAAGGACTGGCTGACCACAAAACCCCCTCGGGATTTTTACTTCTTACCAGTTTGGGAAGAAAAGAAATTAACTCAAGACCAGCCCTCAAATAGAAAGAGTGCTAATGGAGGGTTGTTTTCTTCCCATGCAGCGGAACAGCAGTAGTTTGGGGACTCTTTTGGAGAACAAGGAGAGAAGAAGGCAGAAGGTGCAGGTAGACGATGTCGGGGGTTATCTCAGAGCATGAAATGGGAGCAGCAGCTGGTGCCTGCCTCATCTACATTTCCCTTCTGTAAGACCATGAGACATGAGCTCCATCTGAATGGACAAGCTGGGAAGTGCATTTGTTGTTGCTCAGTCTTTTCAGTCATGTCCAACTCTTCATGACCCCATCTGTTATTTTCTTGGCAAAGATACTGGAGTGGTTTTGCCATTTCCTCCTCCAGCTCATTTTACAGATGAGGAAACTGAGGCAAATAGGGTTAAGTGACCTGCCCAGGGTCACATAGCTAGTAAGTGTCTTAGGCTGGATTTGAACTCATGAAGAGGAATCTTCCTGATTCCAAGCCAAGTGCTCTATCTACTCCATCAACTCACTGCCTCTAGTGTTTCTTTTTCTGAGACTGTGTGTTTTATCTTGAGTGCTCCCTCTCCTGGGTGTAAGAGAGAAATAAGGCTGATGAGATGAACAATGGTCCAGCCCCATCCTGATCCTGCCTTGACTTCTGTTTGTGTTTTCTTAAATTTATTTTGTTAAAGGATACATTTACCCAGCACATAGTAGGTGCTAAATAAAATGTTATTCCCTTCCTTTCTCCCCTGCTAGCTTATATTGGGAGCTCCATAAAACTGATGAAATTCCAGGTCCAGTAAGAGAGACAGACAGACAGACAGAAAGAGAGAGAGAGAGAGACACACAGAGAGAGAGAGAGAGAGACAGAGACAGAGACAGAGAGAGACAGAGAGAGAGACAGACAG
>NW_027187343.1:1058344-1059214 GCF_028583685.1 Petaurus breviceps papuanus | reverse complement strand
GAGAGAGAGAGAGAGAGAGAGAGAGAGAGAGAGAGAGAGAGAGCGCATTGCATAGGTAGTTCAGGTTTATTTAGTACTTTCCTCAGGGACCTCCAGTCCATTATTTGAGTTTTGTTTTTTAGCCAGGGCCATAAGCACCAACCATTTCATACCTACCCTGATAAGTGCAGAATCACTCTAGGTTACATATATATTATACATAAGCGTCTATTATATAAACACACAAAACAAACATATAGTATTTTATAAATCTCCAAACACAATATAGCCATAAATTGTTATCTTCCACCTCACAGGGCTGTTGTCCCTGAGGAAAGTACTGAATAAACCTTAACTTGCTACACAGCTCTGTGTGTGTGTGTGTGTGTGTGTGTGTGTGTGTGTGTGTGTGTGTTTTATTGGACCTGGGATTTCATCAGTTTATGGAGCTCCCAAAACAGACTAATGGAGTAGAAAGGAAGGGAATAGCATTTTATTTAGCATCTACCATGAGCTGGGCGCAGCACTTTATAAATAGTCTCTCATTTGAGCTTCAAAACAGTCCTGTGAGGTAGGCATATTATCTCCATTTTACAGATGAGGAAAACAGAGGTTAAATGACTTGTCCAATGTCACACAACTAGTAAGTGTCTGAGGTTGAATTTGGACTCAGGTCCAAGTGCTCTGTCTGCTGCGCCACCTTGCTGCCTTTAGTGTTTTCGTGGAACACTAAAAAGTAAAGCAATATGCTTTGGGTAACACAAATAGTCAATGATAGATATGGGATTTGAACCTACATCTTTCTGAATCTGAGACACTCTCTCTCTGTGTCTCTCTGTCTCTGTCTCCCTCCCTCTCTCTCTCTCTCTCTCTCTCTCTCTCTCTCTCTCT
>NW_027187343.1:999182-1058244 GCF_028583685.1 Petaurus breviceps papuanus | reverse complement strand
TCTGTCTCTCTCTCTCTCTCTCTCTCTCTGTCTCTCTCTCTCTCTCTCTCTCTCTCTGTCTCTCTCTCTCTCTCTCTCTCTTCCTCCTTCCCCCCACTGTGAAACTCTGCCATATTATTATTTAGTAATATGTGAGTTGGTAAAAACTAATGTGACTGTCTCCTTCTCCCTCCTTTATCCCCTGCGGGAAGGGGCTGTTTCACTTTTATATTTGTACCCCCAGTCCCTAGTACCTGCTTGGCATATAGTAGGTATTTAATAAGCCCTTGAAAACTTAAGTGAAAATTACATAGGACCTTCTGTCCCAGACAGCAGCTGATTTCCTGGTGCTCTCTGGGTTGGAGAAAGGATTCCCATTTCAGGTAGGAGGTAGACAATGTCTTCTAAGGTCCCTTCCTGCTCTGAGATGCTGATTCCATTTGATAAGTTCCATTTCCATTTTTTTTCTCTCCTTCCCTCCCCTGTCACCCTCAAACTTTTTTTTAATTCTGAAAAAGGATTCCCAAGACTAACTATGACCTTCCCAGCTACTGCTGCCTAAATCTGATACCCCGCTACTTACCAGCCAAGCATTGTATGTGGGGGCCCTTCCTTGATGATGCCATATTCCCCTCCCTCTTGCAGGCTTGGATCTTCTGCTTAGCTAAACAGTCACCAATGTCTGGCTCCATTCAGCAAACAATCTGACTCAAACAATAAGTGTGGGGAAGAGGAGGAGGGGGGGGAGGAGGGGGGGAGGAGGAGGAGGAAGTTTCCTGATGTTCTCAATGCCCCAGAGTCTGTCTTTTAAGAAAAGTTCCCTTAGCCAGGAATTGTCCCTCTTCCTTCTAAGCGCAGGGATGATGGAAAACTCTATTTCATTCATTTTTTTAAAGTTGTGGGTGGATGATGGTTGGAGCACAATGGGGAGGATGGGGATTGGGGGGAGATGGGGAAGAGGAGAGGACAGTGACAGGTATTCAGTCTCCAAACATAACTGCTTTTTTTTTCTTTTTCTGGAGCTCATACCATGGCTAGAAAGGCAATAGTGACTTACAGGCAGCTAGTTGGTATGGTGGATAGAATGCTGGGCTTGGAAGTCAAGAGGGCCTGAGTTCAAATCCTGCCTCAGATACTTACTAGCTGTGTGACTCTGGGCAAGTCACACAACCACTACCTGCCTTAGTTTTCCCAACTATAAAATGGGGATAATAGCACCTACCTTGCAGATTTATTGTGAGGATTAAATGAGATGATATTTGAATAGCACAGTGCCTGGCACAGAGCAGATAATAAATGCTTGTTGCCTTCATTCCTTCCTTCTGGAGCTTGTCAGGGCTAGAAAGGTAATATCAATTTAGATAGCTAGTTGGTGCAGAGGATAGAATGCTGGGTCTGGAGTCAGGAAGGCTTGAGTTCAAATTTTCCCTCAAACACTTAGTAGCAGTGTGACTTGCCCTCTGTCTACCTCAGTTTCCTCAACTGTGAAATGGGGATAATAACAGCACCTCCCTTCCAAGGTTGTGAGAGTTAAATAAGATAATATGTGTAAAGTGCTTGGCATAATAACTCCCACACAGCACATGCTTAATAAAGGCTTGCCCCCTTTTGTTAGTAGAGTCTTAGAAAAACAATGGCCCACATGGTACAATTCTTTATACAATAATGGAAACACTCTGAGTGGTATTGGAAGAGTCACACAATTACTATGTTTAATGTGTATATTTTATGTCCACACACATATATGAACATGTACATTCATGCACACACATGCAGGTTTGTGCATCTATCTATATGTATATACATACACATATGTACTTGCACACACATATGTATTGTGTGCATATGTGTACATTGTGCTAGGTATGTGTATATATAGTGCATATATTAACACATCTATGTTGTATAGATATGCAGTGTATATATGTGGGCATGTACATATATGTTGTTATTCAATTGTTTTAGTTGTGTCCAACTCTTCCTGACCCCATTTGGGGTTTTCTTGCCAAAGATACTAGGGTGGCTTGCTATTTCCTTCTCCAGTTCATTTTGCAGATGAGGAAACTGAGGCAAACAGGGTTAAATGACCTGCCCAGGGTCCCACAGCTAGTAAGAGTCTGAGGCTGGATTTGAACTCAGTAAGTTGAATCTTCTTGACTCTAGGCCCAGTAGTCTATCCACTAGCATCTAGCTGCCCAGGTACATGTATATGTGTGTATGCACACACACATGTGAGGATGTACATGTGTGTATATAGTATATATGTATATACATGTGTATATTTGTCTGTGTAGACTATAAAATCCTTAAGGGACTATTTCATTTTGTCTTTGCATCTTGTTGCTTAGTAAATGCTTGGTGATTGATTGAATCAAGCCATCTTTAAAAAAAATTTTCTTTTTTTGCTTTCTTTTGGAGGGGGGAGGGCAGGACAATTGGGGTTAAGTGACTTGCCCAAAGTCACACGGCTAGTACATGTGAAGTATCTGAGGCTGGATTTGAACCCAAGTCCTCCTGACTCCAGGGCCAGTGCTCTATTCACTGTGCCACCTCGCTGCCCCTCAATTAAAGCCATCTTGCCCATTGATAGTATCTGATTTGAACTTCCTGACTCCAGGCCCAGCTCTCTATCTCCCCAACCTACTTGCCTCCTAAAGGCCTGGGAACTTAGAGAATGACTTAGACAAGCCTACTGGGCCAAAGAGGATTCAGAAAGGGTCTAAAGGAGGAAAGAGCCTCCCTGGCAGGACAAATGGGACCATGAGATAGTGTTTCTAAGCTTCGGCTCTCCACAATGATCAGCTGTCCTCTGAGGGCAAATACATAGAGCCAATGCTAGAGAAAGGGAGAAAGGAAGGAGTGACATTTAGGACCCATCAGAAACCTGTCCAGATTTCAGACACGTAAGACATAGAAATTTAAGACGCTTCCAGAAAGGTCACATGAATGTTTATTACATAGAAAAGAGGGAAAGGAAGAAAAGGTTTCCAAAAGTCATGTCTTTCAGGCCTTAAAAAAACTTGAATTGCACAAAGAAATATCATGCTTTATATGTATATACATATATAATATACATATATATGTATACATATATGGGTGTATTTATTTATATATGTACATGGAGATATTTGCAAGACGTTTGGGGGTCTGTACTGCAAAGTATTCCCATTAAGTTACTGAAATTGCTCTTTGAATCAGAAACCTAGAGTGTATTGACTCCTTCAGAAAATGGGAAGCTGGCAGGAGGAGAGGGTCTGATCATGATAGGTCTAGAAGGAGCTGTGAAGAGGCCTGGGCAGCAGCTGGTCCAGAAGATGAGCTTTCCTGAGGGTTTCCTTCTTGTTCCTGGTACTACCACCAAGTAGACTGTACTTGGGCACTAGGGTGAAGTCTGGCACACAGACTTGTAGGTGCATGCGTGATCAAGGATTATGGGATCCTAGATTTGGAGATGGAAGAAGACCTGAGAGGTCATTCCATGCAACCTCCTCATCTAACAGGTGAGGAACTGAGGCCCATAGAAGTTAATTGACTTGTCTAAAGTCACACAGTTAGCAAGTGACAGAAGCAGATGCCAGACTCGGGTCCTAACTCCAAATATAATACTTATCCCCTTCACCATGTGGAGGTAAAAGCAAAATGAATTTTAATCTAGGAGTCTGGCTCCTATAGTTAGCAAGATCTGGGACTGAGGAGACGGAAGCTTCTCCAAGGCACCCTGAGCCAAGACATGGGTGTCTTCTTCTTCCCCTTGAATTCAGGATTGGGAAATCCATTGGCATCCACCAGTTGGCTCTGGTTGAAATCTAGCCAATATTTCAGGGAAAGCTGTGGGGGAAGGAGAAAGGGGGAAGAAGGATGTGTATGTTGTGGGATTCCCATTGGGACCAGGCAGTAGAGATAAGGAAGTCCCAATGGGTCAAAGAACAAGTCTCATCTGAGGACAATGTAAATGTGTAGCAACTGGTCCAACAGAAAGAAGTGGGGGAAGAGAGAATCACAAAATGAAATCAACCACAGTACTGAAACATTATAAGTCACAACAAAAATACTTAGCCATTTAAATACAGTATGATGCTTACAACATCTTTTGTGTTACTTTTTTCCCCCTCTCCCCACCCACACACCCCTGTAAATAATAAAACAAACAAACAAACATTTTGGCACTGGTTACAACATTGTAAGCACATAGTAAGCTCTTAATAAATTATTGTTGACTGACAGTGTAAGATTTCTGCATATGAAAAGAGTCTGAGATTGATGGTAACTGCCATCTACCTAGGGCAGGGGTTCTTAATCTGTAGTCTGTGAATTTGTATTTTAAAAAATATGTGATAACTGGATTTCAATATAATTGGTTTACTTTGTAATTCCATGTATCTTATTTTATTGTTTAAAAACATTATCCTGAGAGTGGGTCCATAGTCTTTACTAGACCACCAAAGGGGTTCATAATACAAAAAAGATTGAGAACCCCTGTCCTCTGGCTTTCTTAGAAGAAAGACTGCCCTGACGACAATAGTGGGGGATCTCAGAGGTGTGGCAAGTTGTAGCCAGCTGGGAGGCAATGAACAGAACCGACTTCTCCTTTCCTTCCTTCTCTGTTCCTAGGCCACTGCAGAGCTAGTGAGGATGGAGATTCTTGTTTGTTGTACCATTTAGCTTGATGGACATCAGGAAGAGAAAGGGTTTCAGTAGAAAAATTATTGCATTTGCAGCAGGAAAAAAAAAGAACCCATCTACTTCTCAGTCATTCACTGTTGAGAGTACCATCCTTGAAAATGGACCTCTTGGGTCAATGCCTATTCACCCACTGAGAAGTCCTAGAGAAGGTAGAGCCTGGGCAAAGGGACACTGGGGACCTGAAAGGGGTCAAGAGTATACTGAGAACACAAGGAAGGACCCACAGACTCTGTAGCTACAAGAGAAAGAAACTACAGCACAGAACCACAACTGGAAGGGTACTTGAGATGTTACTGATGGGGGTGATGGAACCTGGACCCCTAAAAGAAAAAGCTCATGTCTGTGAAAGCAGCCCAGTTCCTGAACTTTCCCACACAACCTAGTGTCTGGCCTCTCCTGCCTGAAGCATCTGGCCCAGCCCAGCCCACCTAGATACTCAATAATCCTTTTAACAGCCCTTTCACTGTGGTTCTCAACCACTTAACTACTTCCATTGTATGCACCTGGCCCACCCCAGGCTACTTACCACTCCTTAATCCCATCAAGATCTTTTCATTGACCTTTTTCCTGTATAAAAACATCATTCTCACCCCCATTAAGCTGCAGATTCACTTGGAATCTAGCCAGCTTCTATTGGTGTTACAATAAACTACCCCTTGACTAAAGGAAAGCTTGAGTGGTTGAATTCTTTCCAGGCAGACCCCTCCATACCCTGACATTCTCAGTATCCTAAACAGCAACACTACCATTCTTAGGGAATGCTAGTCAGAGTCCTAGCATTGTGTAAATGGTGGTAGAGGGGCCTCTTTTTGGAGCTAGCAAGAGGCCATGGTATTGAGTTTCAATTGCTAAGCCTTAAGCATCTATTGTTCTTTGTTCTTGACAAAACAATTCCCAACGCCAGAGACAGCCCCTGCTCCTCTCTCTGTAACTTAGTGGGGGTAATTTTTATACTTATTTGGGCAGCTAAGTGGCACAAGTGGATAGAATGCTGGGCCTGAAGTCAGAAAGACTCACCTTCCTGAGTTCAAATCTGGCCTCAGACACTTAATAGCTTTGTGACTCTGGGCAAGTCACTTTCCTCATCTGTAAAATGAGCTAGAGAAGGAAATGGCAAACCCCTTTAGTATCTTTGCCAAGAAAACCCCAAATGGGGTTCATGAAGAGTTAGACACGACTGAACAACAACCAAAAAAAAACCTGTTTGGAGGTCACAAGAAAGAGGTAAAGGGTGTGTAAAAATGAGTAATAGCAATGTACCTGGGCAACTGGCATTTCAGCAACCCTGGGCAGGTGGGGAGGAGAGATCTGTCCACTTGCTCTATCCCAGGAGAGGGGAAGACTATATACACCCTAATTCAGGGCGAAAACCATAGCATGAGCAGTCCATGCAAGAAAAAAAGAGTGGAGCCCAGATCTCTGTCCTATCCTATGTCATCACAATATCATTGACACTGTCACCACCCCCCTTCTCACACCTCTAAGACAAGGGGTCTCGAATCATTAAGCTTTGAAATCTGGCCTGAGCTGTTGATAAGCCACTCTGGGAGGTTTCTATTAGAAGTTTATTTAATGGAAGGCACCTCATTGGCAAAGTAGCCCAACCCTCTCATTTCAGAGATGAGAAAACTGAGGCTCAGGGAGATGTACACTGCCTAAGGTAAAAAAGAAAACAGGTGGGATATGAACCCAGGTTCTCAGACCTGAGTGCCCTTTCCACTCTATTGGTTGATTTCAGTTATTGGGGTTACTGCTTGACTAGATCAAGCTGGGCTGGTCTGGTCTGGGCTCCCAGGACACTAAAGGCATAAATAGGTAAATGGGTGCCTCCATCTAAAAGAACAGAGACTTAATGTCACCAATTCAAGGAGTGTCAGGTAGGAAGTAGGGGAGAAAAAAGGGTTGGGCAGACTAGCATTTCTGTTCTCCTTTAGAAATCAAGCTTATCCCAATGAGTATCCCCTCAGTGTTACCTACAACATCCATCAAGAGAGACTTTACCTGAGGGGTCCAGGGCAAAGGAATTGGTATGAAGCTAAGAAAAATGGCTTTGGTGTCTGACTGACAGTGATGGAGAAGTGGTTGCTCTTTCAGTCTCTTTCAGCATGGGTGAATAATGCCCAGTGGAGCTTTCAGGGAAGTAAGTGCCATTATCCCCATTTTACAGATGGTATATCAAAGGAAGTGACTTACACAGTAGAAGCAGAGCTAATATTAGAAGCCAGATCTCTCAATTCCACTTTAACAAACATTCATTAAGTATCTATCACGAATGCCAAGCATTGCCATCTTTCTAAGCAATCCACATTTATCTTTTTAGTTGGCATCCATTAGGAATATCCCCTCTAAGCAAGTGGAATTTCCTCTGGTTGAGAGTTTCTTCCATTTTGGGTTGGATCAATACATTTGTCTGTAGTGTTTACCCCTGTGTTAGTCTTTAAGTTGTCCTTCTCCATTAAGCTCTGAGACTCTTAAGGGGAAGACAAAAGCTGAATAACTTGGTAGGCCAAGGACTTAACTCTAAGAATAATCTTAGAATTATAACCTTAGAAAGAATAATCACAACCTGAGAGCAGTGAAGCCTAAATGCCAGGATTTGATACTAATGGTGCCTCAGAAATTACTCATGGAATGCATAAGATGTAGCCAAGTGGGTAGGGCTGAGCAGAGAAGAAATGTCTGGTTGGGTTAGAGTGTCTGGATGGGTTGGCAATAGCCCTGATTTCATCTCCTAATCAAGTCAGTCTATGCTAGAACACGTGCTGAGTACCTATGGACCCCAGGGGAGGGTAACAAGAAGAACCCTCTGCAGATTTTGAGCTTGACCAGGCCATAATTGTTCACAAGGTCCTAGATTTTGTCTGATTCATCCATTGAGAGATCCCCTTATGTACTGAATTAGGTTTCTCCTTAGGACAAATACTCTCTAATCACAGGAACCAACTCAAGAGGGGAAAGAGATATGATACTGTTGTATTTCAGTTGTAGAAAACTGGAGCCCAGTGGATTGTGTCTTTCTAGACACCATAAATAAGGTTTATCAAGATAGGATTAATCCTGGGGAGGTAAAGAAGGAGAGTCGATACATGATCAGCTTCTGGCCTAGGCCTTTCTGATCGTCAGGCCTACTCTGATGAGTCTATCAGCCACCTCAAACAACCAGTAACTGAGAACAGAGTCTACCTAGACAGCAGGCAAGGGACCTCTTTTTGAGTCTTCCCCAAACTCCCACTACTCTCAGGGTGTGAAGCCTGGCTGTTTAAATGGTGCCTTAGCTAAAGCAGAAGCACTTTAAACAAACACTGAGAGAAGAAATAACAACAATAACAGTAAACAAAGCCTCCATGCCAACTCAGGAATTCGAATTTAAATTATACATCCTGTAGCATGTGATACAAAGAGGCTTTCTTTGCTCACATCAATAATACAATAAAAAGCAGCGAATGTTAATAAAACATGGTGGTGTGCAATGGAGCCCCCACTCACCACTGTGACAATCCATCTTGCCAAATGCCAATACCCCCTAGGAAAGAGGAAGGGGACTGAAAATATATGGAGTATTATGTCTTAAGAGCAGAGAAGCAGAGTGAAGTCTCCCAGATTTACCCTGACTAGACAGTAAGTCCCAGAGACAAAGAGAGAACTATGGAGGGAAAAGAACCCAATGGAGAGAGAGATGTATGTATATACCTATAGATAGTATTCTATATATCTATATCTAGTTATCTATATAGCTCGTTATCTATACATCCATATACAATATATAGTTGTCTATATAGAGACCTATATATGTAGATATATAGATATCTACTATGTAGACATCTGTGTATCTATACAGACATACATTGAAGGATGAGCCATCTCCCAGAGAAGTCAGTTTTATTCTATCAATCTTTTCCCTCCTGGGAAAACCTCAGTAGTCTGAAGAACTTCTCACTGGATCCTCTGCATTCGATGCCTCCTTCCATCACTGCTCAGCACCCTGTCATCAAACAGAGGAATAAATATTTTCATCTCCAGGAATATCAAGGCTCTAGCTAGGCTGGAAGCTTTTGTGCCTTCACTCTTTTGTTCCCTCCTGGCAGAAATGTTAATTGTGTAGATATTGGGGTGGGGGTGGAGGGGGATAATTCTGTTTCCTTTCAGGATGCATTCTCCCTGCTGTTCCTTTTCTTTCACATTGTTATTCTCAAACTTCATGGTATTTTTCACCTGCAGAATGCATCAAAAGTTATCAATGAATTCATCCTCTTTGTGACTCTGTCATGTTGAGTTTGGGAAGCAGAGGGTAAGAAAGCAGATGACTGGCTGCCATCCATCCCCAATTTCAGGCCAATATTTTCCACATCCAGATAAAGGACAAGAATTCATCTTTAAGGACTTGTTTAATAGAAGAAAGGAAAAAGTTATTTTATATCTTTTGTACTGAAGAGCTGAGTGTTGGCACAGGATTCCTGAGTGATGGTTGCAGGGCGTTAGTCCTTGATGTGGAAGAGAAATGAGTTGAATCTCATGCTGGTTCTTATTGGGAGAGATTTCTTTCTATTTCCCTCCTTCTGATTGCATAAGAATCACTCCAGAACATCTTCTCCCACTCCTCTTCTTTAAAGTCCTACAGAAATCTGAACTCTCATTATTTTCTTCTCTCCCATTCTCTCTCCTTTTCTGTGGTATGTGTTGGTTAGGGGCATCAACAGGAAAGGAATGATTTTAATTACATCTTCCTTGACCCCTTTAGGTGTGGCTGATATCTAGCTTTCTTAAGACATGAGCTGCCTCTGACAAACCTAGGTAGGACTTGAATGTGGGATACAATATGGTAGCATTGTCTACATGAAATAGAGAAACAGTCACAATTATCACTCACTATTGAGTTAGACTGAAAAATCACAAATCATCATGTGGTGGGACAACCTTCCTTGAGAAGTGAGAGAAGCTTCCTTATAGGGTCATATCCTAGAGTTGTAATACTACTGACCCTGAGGTAGCAAAGTCTGGAGAGGGAGTCATTTTCTCTGTGTTGGCAAATTCTTTGAAGTTCAGGACCAAACCTGTATAACTCACATACCTAACATTTAGCACTGTATCACTTGCATGTGGGTATTTAATAAAAGCATCCCAAAGACAGTCATGATAGCATAGAAGAAAGTTGGGCTGTCTGTTCTCCTTTATGTCGATAATTCCATATATGACCCTAGATGAGTTAATTCCCCATCCATAAAATAAACATGCCAGCTTCATATTGTATCATAACATGAGATAAAGATTCCACATCAATGGGAACACAAGGAATTGTGCAAGCCACTACTCTGTTCCTGGATACATTCTTTTGTCCAGTGTACAATGGGGCACCTTTGAGACCTGAAAAGTTATTGTACCTTGGTCTCAATGCCTACCTTTCTGAGCCTGAGATTTACTTATCTGATATCTCATAGGCAAAGTGCTCCAAGCCTTGGAGATACCCCACCAGATATGTCTCATATTCTGACTTGATGACAGGACCAATCTAAAATATCTGATCAGATTCTTAGACAACTGAATGTTCTTTGCTGTGGCCACCAATCAGAACCTGGCTTAATTATGGCTGGGTACTGTTCCTCACCAGTGTGCATTCTCTTAGAAGTAGACTGATTTTGAATCAGCAAATGTACCCGATAATGAGCTGGTCCTCTAGCAGATGGACTATGCCTCAGATTCCACTGAACATAAATATCCATAATTGTTTGTCTAGTGGAGATCATGACTTGGGATGGTGACCTGACTTTGGTAAATAACTCTTGGTACCAAGCCCCTAATAATGCTATTCTGACAGATTTAAGTAGCAGCCATTCTCACAGTTTCTGTCAGGGCTGGACTATCTTGTTCATCAATTACATGGAAATTTTTCTATTGCAGGGTTAACTCCTCTGGCTCAAAAAGCAGTCCTCCTGGGAAAAAGAGATCTGCCAGTCTTCAGGGGCTGCCAAATGGATAATTGCACTAAGGCTCACTGAGTGTCTGTGCTAATCCATCCCACTCAGGCTCCAAATGACACCTGTCACTCAAGAAACCCTACTTGTTTGCTGGATTGCTTAGGCTCTCAGTTTCCTAAATAGACTACAAGATTTGCTATCTCCTCTCCACCCCTTCAGCCCTTACCCCAGTCCAAGGCCAAGAAAACAGTTTTCCCAGCCTCCTCTCTTGCTTGTGGGGGCAGCCAGCCCTCCATCTGAGGTCTTTCTCTCCACCCGGACTGTCAGTCAGCCTCCTTGAGTACAGTCTGAGGTGGAAGGGGAGTGGGCTGGAGGGTGGGAGTGGGTGGCACCAACCCGTTATTTTCCTCAGCTGAAGCTCTTTTATCTTATTACGGGGGAGGCCTTTCTTGTTTCAGCTTCCTAGAGAGCAGCCAGCCCACTCTAAGCCTCAGCTTGGAGAATCCTCTTCATAGAATTAATGGCTGTTGACCGACATCTTGGATGCAGCAGAATTTTTTTGGCGTGAAGAAATTCAGGGAAGTGGCTGAATCCAAACAAGATTGAAGATTGAAGTCAGGTTAAAGAGATTGAGTTGGCGAGAAGGGAACCATCAAGGATTACCAAAAGCCACACTTTAGTTCACTCAACCCAACACAACTAATCGAACCCAGACCAACTCCTTGCTGAAATGAAAGAAGAAAGGGGCCTTCAGCAAAGTAAGGGGAAAGAGAGTGAGAAAAGCAGCCAGTATACAAAAAGAGAGGGATCCTAGGTTCTGTCTTTGAAAATGAAAAATGAAAAAAAAATTTAAATCCAATGACAAGTCAAGGCATGAAGGCCCAAGTGATGGTGATGATGGTACAGCATTATTCTATCTAAAGGTACCAAGGAAAAGCCCGAATTCTGCCTTCCATTGTGAGAATGGAGTTGGCCTAGTGGACAGACAGGGTAGATGGATTGGAATGCCCCCACTTCAGTGTGCCCTTCTCCCTTCACACTGCCCAAGGTCTGGGTCTTGGCTAAAGGTCAAATGGAATGATATCCGACACTGATATCCCTAATTTCTCATTTACTGCCATTAAGGCTGAGGGTGTAAAGCTTTTTAAGCTTAAAGTACTGAGGAAGGGACTCTGGGTTCTCCAAGCATCCCCTCCCCTGCAAGGTGAATGAGCCCCTGTGTGAAGTACAAGGTGGCGAGGGCCATTGGGAGCAGGTCATCAGCTCCTGGCCTAATTGGATTAGGACTGTGCCAATGATAACACTAGAGGGAGCCTAAAACTCACTGCCATGAAAACCAAAGGTAGGTACTGTAATCTTCTTCCTGGGAAAGCTGAAATCACAATACTGTATACTTCTTATGCTAACATTACTTATGCAGTGCAGCTAAGAGGCCTGAGAGCATGATGAAGGGCAGGGGGACTTTGAACTGTTGGGTTGTTTTTCAGTTGTGTCCAACTTTATGAGAGGAGTCAAAACTCCAAAAACAATACCCATCTGGCCACTCTGTGATATTAAACTGTGTTCTGAGGCTCACCTGTGGCTAGCTGTTTATGACAGTGAGGACAGCCCTACTATTGAGACTTTGGAATAAGACACAGACCTTTCCCAGGTCTGGTGCTCCCAGGAAATAAAAGCTCCAGGCCCACCATCAAAGGATTTTGAGTCTATGTACACGTTTGCGTTCTTTGGGAAGACAGGGGTATTGCCAAGGTAGCCAGAATAAATCTTCCTAGTCCCTTAACTCAGGCTTACAATGCATGTATCTATTTCTTGACCTGTCTCTGAAGCTCTGGTGTCCCCTTGCCACAAACAGAGAAGGGAAATACCCTTTTTCCTCTCTCTATAGTGGTTACTTGTCTAAAACCTCCACAGAGGCTAGGTCTTTTACCAAAGCCCAGGGGGCCTTCTGGGGCATTCTGTCAGAGCCCCCTTCTTCACCTCTCAGAGTCCCTCACTCATTCCCAAAATGCCTTTTGTCTTCAGCTCTCTCAAGATTCAGCAAGAGAGAAGCAGCCCCTAGTGCCTGCTGAGAAAAACAGATGTGTTTTTCAAAATAAATAAGTTTTTTTAAAAAAATTCCCTCCCCAAACCCTCGCCAGAAGAAAAAAATAAACCCACACCAAACCCATGAAAAGCCAGAAGAGAAAACACCAAGGTCTTTGGCCCAAAGATGCTTAACACAGTCTCTTCTGGACTCCCTGCTGGTGGCTCTGAGGCTCACAGCTGCTGTGGAATGCCCTGTTCCTTGTAGCCTGTGTGGAAAGAACAGAGAAAATGTGGTTAGAATTACTGTTCCCTGTTTAGTTCATACAGATGTGGAGTGTAGGGTCCTGTCTTCAACCCTGTGGCAAAATGAGGCCACTGCTCTGTGTTTTATAAAATATTCCTTATGGCCCCAACCTTGACCTTGGCAACCTGATTCTGTAGAAAGAGGAGGACTGGATTTGGAATCGACTCCTCTGATTTTGAGTCCCCACTCTTTGGCTTCTAAGTGGATGTGACTTTGGACAAAACTACCTTAAGCTGTAAAATGAAGGGGATGGGTGAGATGACCTCTAAGACCCCCTCCATCACAAAATCTACAACCCCCCCCCCCGCCCTCTCTGGGCCTCAGTTTCTTCATCTGTAGAGCTCTGAACTTGGAAAAAGGAGGACCCTGTCTTGAACACTTAATTATGTGACTGAGCAAATTATTCTCTCAGCCTCTCATTTCCTCATCTGTAAAATGGGAATAATAACAGCGCCTACCTCTACCTCCCAGGGTTGCTGTAAGGATCAAATAAAGTAATATATGTAAAGAGCTCTGCAGACCTTACAAAGTTCTATATAAAAGTCAGCTGTTATTATTAGCCATTATGTTTCTAATGAAATGGAAGCCAGAATATTTGCCCTCCTTCCCTACCTCAGAGAGCTAGTGAGAGGATCAAATGAGTAAATGGGTATAAAGCATTTTGTAAATGTGAAATATTATGCAAATATTGCCTATTACCTACTTTTAAAAATTAGTATAATGTGGGTGTGATGTATGCCTTGATCACCTGAGATGCTTCTGGGCACCTGGAAGACTGGCTTATATGTAGACAGTCTACATTGGCCTACCAGGTGGTTGGGAGCAGTCTTTTTCCATTGGTTGCATATCCAGAGCTAAGTCTTTCAATCTGACTGACTGGTGGTGGGCATGGGTGGGGGGAGGGGGGAGGGAAGATGAGTGAGGGGACCTTTTTTTCTATACTTATGTCTGAGAGTGAAGAATTTCTTCATTCCCACCATGGGAGGATCTGAGGGGGCCACCTCCTTTCCCACACCCAATATGGCCCCAGGGATCTAGAAGTCCAGGAATCTAGGTTGGGTATTGCAGTCAGTCCAGCAGCAAAGCCCTGAAGTACAAGGATTTAAGGACACCTGCTCAGCTGGGTTTTGGACATGAATTTGGTGGGACTAATATTAGAGAAGAACCAAACTAAACTTCGCGTTTAATCTCCCTTCCCTCTCCAGAGACCAAGGTCATATAGGTGGAATTATGCTCCTGAGACATGAGGGGAAATATTTGTTCTTGCTATGTCTTTGAAGTAAATATCCCTCTGTAAAAATTTATCTGGTGTTTGGGAAGAGTGGGGGCCCCAGAGAAAAAGTCAATGTGGGCTTGAGACCTTGAGTTAGTAGCAGAGGAAAGGGACTCCCCAGTCACCTTAAGGTATCAGGTAACATTAAGGGAGGAAAATAGAACAGGCTTGATCCTGGACAGTGGGGCTAGAGTAAACCACATTGTTGTTGTTCAGTCACTTCCAACTCTTCATGTTCCTGTGGACCTAATACCCTCTGAGGGGTTTTCTTTTTGAGGGCAATTTGGGTTAAGTGACTTGCCCAAGGTCACACAGCTAGTTTTTTGTGTTAAGTGTCTGAGGGTGGATTTGAACTCAGGTCCTCCTGACTCCAGGGCTGGTGCTCTATTCACTTCGCCACTTAGCCACCCCCTGAGGGGTTTTCTTGACAAAGATACTGGAGTGGTTTGCTATTTCCTTCTCCAGTTCACTTTACAGATGAGGAAATTGAGACAAACATGGTTAAGTGACTTGCTCAGGTCACACAGCTACTAAATATCTGAGGCTACATTTGAACTCGGGTCTCCCTGACACCATACCCAGTGCTCCATCCCCTGAGCCACCTAGCTACTTCCATGTTACGACAGCCACAATGGCAGACATTTGTATGGTACTTTTAAGTTTACAAAAGGCTAGGCATGGCCTTCAAAGCCCCGTGAAAATCTGTGGAAGAGAGGATGCTCACTAGTGAACTGATGGTCCCCCAAGAATTCAGAGGCAGGTGGCCCACGAACTTGTGGCAGCAGAGCTATCACAAGGCTTCCCCTCCCTCTAAGACTGCCCTGATGAAATTGTGAAGCTGGTGGAATTCATTTTTCTTCATCTCTAGCCTCCTCTTTCTGGGGCTTCCCCCTTATTCCCCCTGGTTCCCTCATTCTTCAGGCAGCTAGTGTCCAATTCTCTCCACCTTCCCTCTTATCAAAATCTGTTCTCTGGAAAGAGTCTGATAAATGACTAGCATAGTTTAACCTACTTTCTCCCTCTGGAGACACTTGCATTTTAACAGGCGGCAAAAGCTGTAATAGAATTTCAGACATAGGCCAGAAAGTGGGGGGAATGGGGAGGGGGTGGGACTGGAGACTGATAATCACATCACATTTCTCCAGTTGACTCTGACAGCCTGGTCTGACTTGATCCGCTAGCGGTTTTGGGGGAAGGTATTGAGCACAACTTTTCTGATTGGTTGTAAAGTGGGGAACTATGATCATTATACCCATTTTACAGATGGGGTGTGTGATAGACTGTGGATCATCTCGCATAAACAGAGAAATGTATAATTTACATTTTAGATTTACAGTTTACATTCTGTACTAATGGAACCTCAGTTAAAGAGACACATAAAAATGTTCCTACAACTTTGAATGCAACTAGATGGTACAAGGCCCAGAATCAGGAAGACTTGAGTTCAAACCTGGCCTCAGACACTTACTAACTGTGTGACCCTAAACAAGTCATTTAACCCCTGCTTGCTAAGTTTCCTCATCTGTAAAATGGAAATAATAATAGCACTTTCTCAGGGTTGTCATGAGGTTCAAATGAGAGAATAACTAAAAAGCACTTAGCATAGTGCCTGGGACATAGTTCTATAAATGTCAGTTATTATTATTATTATTATTATTATTTACTATAGAGAGAAGAAACTGATCTCTTTCCCTTATTTCTACTAATGTCATCAACAGAGTTGTCGATCAACATTAGGTCAGTCAGAGAATTCGATTCAATTTAAGCCACTAAGTAAGCATTTGCTAATTTCCTGCTGTACAAGCAAAAAGCATGGTGCTAGGGAAACCAGTTTGCCCTCAAGGTACTTAGATTAGTTTAATTAGTTGCTTTGTGTCACTGGCTAGATAATGATTGATAGCTCAGGCCACCAATGTTAAGGGACACCAGAATAATAATGACTGGCCCTACAGTGCATTGATTCCATAAAAGAATGCAGCCCTGGCCCACAGTCTCAGGATGCAAAAGAATGAGTTTTTTCTCCAAAAATGCCAAAGTAACAGTGGATGTTCCTGAATATTCTAGGTAACTGAGGGGAACTGGAGAGGGGAATGGATTACCAGCTGGAGACTGGTATCCTATGATCTTGAAGCAAATAACTAGATGCCTATGGTCCAGGTCTGGGAAAATCCTTTTGATGACTAATTGGGGGGAAGGGAAGGAGGCTGGAAGATAGATTTTCCTGAGCGATCCAATAAGATGAGGGGTGAACCCAGGCCACCCTAGACTCACCTTGGGAAACTGGATAGGAAGTACGAAGATGTGAAGCAGGCATGAGAGAGGGGGAAAAAAGAGAGAAAGAAAAAACACTGTCTGAAAAGGATGATCACAGGAACATCTGAAATAACCAAACGGAGGAGGGATAGTCACGTCAGGGGCCTGGGGAACTGAGCATAGGACGAGGTTGCCAGTTTCACAAAAGCCAAATTCACAGGCACAGACAGGAGCTCTCAGTTGTTACATATTCATTTTCAGCAATCAATTACCATGGATCAGTCCTCCAGTTAAAGGATATTTGCTGAAAACACAGAATTTTGCACTTTAGAAAAAATTTGTTTTTTAACTGAAAGCTACTGAAAGATGGTCTTTCTGTTTCCTCTGACTAGTAGAGGTCATGCATAAAAGACCAGAACCGCAAGGAAGTCATTTCTAATTCCTCAGTAAACCTCTAAGGAATACCCATAGGTCTTAGGCAGAAGTTGGCACTGACATAGTCAGCTCTGAATAAATGATTATTGACTGACTGTAAGATACTTAGCTGGGGTTGACCTCCTTGCCACCCTGTCTGTCTTTTTCCCTCAGTCTTTCTATTACTATCATCCATTCCTATGCCCACATCTTGATGGATTCAGGTTGGGTCTGGGTGCCGAAAGTGACCTATCAATAATCTGTAACCAGTTTGAAGAGGGTGAAATAGAGGCAACCTCTTGCCTGTGGAGTATACATACACATAGCTCAGGATGAGCTACCATTCACTGGGGAGGGGTCAAATTAAACACCTGGCGTTCTGTGGAAAGTGCCCACTAGAACACTGACTTTGGAATCAGAAGACAAGTTTTAAATTCCACCTTTGGCTACTCATTAGTTAGGAATCAGTTTCCTCCTGTGTAAAATGAGAGAGAACTAGATAACTTTGGAGGTCCTTTCCTGATTTAAATCTATGATCCAGGATGTTGGAGATCAAAATATTAGTATTATGTATTAATTATCTGATAATGCAGATAGAGTAGAGAAATGTTCTTAAGCTCTCAATTTTAATGCTCTTCTCTATGTCACATTTTCTCTAATTTTCCATTTCCTGGGAATTTTTCTTGGTAAATTATTAGTAACTACCCCCCCCCCCATCTCCAATGCTTTAGTGAACATATGCCTGTCTTGTTAATGAGAGAGGCTCAAGGGCTGGTCTTAGAGTTGTAAGGGCTTAGTTTTGAGTTCTATCTTTCACCCTTACTAGCTGTGTGACCCAGGGCAAGGATCTATTTTCTCAGTGTCCACAGATAAACTGCTGAGATGAATTGGTGGACTGAGTTTCCAAACCTGGGAGATCTCTTCAATGATAAAAACACAGACCTAAAACCTTCTCCTCCCCCAAAATTAATAAGTAAAACCATTGAATTCCTAATCCTCTTCTGAAACTCCCGTGAGATGGGTAGGATAGCCCTTAAAGCCTGAAGTGTGACCCCAAACTAACAAACCTGATCTTTTGTGCAAAAACATCAGAACTTACAAATCCCAAGAGTATCATGCCTGAGTCTGCCATTCTCAAAATATTTTGGGATTGCTTTCTGAGAAATTGCTTTCAGAGCTTGTTGCAAGTGTTTCTTTTGACTATGTTCAGTGGCAGCAAATCTTCCTTGGAAAGCAGATTTAATTTTTAGAAATGACTAAAAGCCATTTGTAGCCACAAATGGTGTAGGAGGTGGGTAATCACTCAAAGAAATATCATTTTTTGGCTAAATGTGGGAAATGACCATAAAGTACTGAGTCGATTTTTTGTGCATAATTGATAAACCAAGTCTGGAGGCAAATGCCTAAAGAAGCGTTCCAACCAGGTTTCTCATAAAGAATGGCATTATTGGAATAAATAGTCAGTCTCCCAAGGGTTTGGAAGACAACATAAAGCAACCAAGATTGGAGCTCGTGGCCTTGATCTATCAAGGAGACATGGAGTTCCTAATAAGATATGTGCAAAATGGAAGGAATCAATCAATAAACATTTATTAAGCACCAACTATGTGTTAGACACTGTGCTAAACTCCGGAGATCAGAAGGCAAAAGACAGACCCTACCTTCAAGGAGCTTATTGTCCAATGGGAGAGACAACATGCAAAACAAATATATACAAAGCAAGCTATATGCAGGATAAATAGGAAATCATTGAAAGAGGGAAAACACTGGAATTAAGAGGAGTTGGGGAAGGCTTCCTGTAGAAGGTAGGATTTTAGTTGGGACTTAAAGGAAGCCAGGGAGGTCAGTAGTCAGAGCAGAGGAGAGAGAACATTCCATGTGTGGGGAACAGTCAAAGAAAATGCCCAGAGAGGTAGAACAGCCAGGAAGCCAGTGTCACTGGATCAAAGAGCATAGATCTTGGATGGTTTCTCTTCCCCTGCTAGGTCAAAGACAGATGTAATTCCACCTGTTCCTCTCCCTTTGTTCATTACCCTCACTTCCAATTTGTTAGACAAAGGAGGGTTAGATATAGACTGGTGATGCCTTCTCGGAGGAGAGTAGCTGAATAGGAACCCAGGATGGAAAGGTTTTACATCCATTCTTACTTCATTCATATCACATGGACATGAGCCTGCTTCCTTTTCTATGGGGGAGCTTGAGAGCAATGTAACAAGTACACTTTGGGCTAGGTAGAG
This sequence comes from Petaurus breviceps papuanus, assembly GCF_028583685.1. Taxonomy (NCBI): domain Eukaryota; kingdom Metazoa; phylum Chordata; class Mammalia; order Diprotodontia; family Petauridae; genus Petaurus; species Petaurus breviceps. The sequence goes on along the minus strand of NW_027187343.1, from coordinate 1,039,161 downwards.
CAGCAGGATGGACTCCCAATCCTGGCCCTGCCACTTACTAGTCATATGACTATGGGTAAGTCATTTTCCAGACCCAAGACTCAGTTTCCCTATCTGTATAATAAGCAGGATTGGACTAAATGCTATTAAGGTTCTTTTCAGCTCTAACATTCTATTCTGATCTGCAAAAATGAGATCCATATTTGGGAATTTTCATCTTTGGCATCATGGGCAGGGATAGGCTGGTAAATGTTTAACAACTATCTCTCTGAAGACCACGAGACATTTTAAGGTTTAGTTTGCATTATTAACATTTTCCCTTTACTCTCTTAAATCTAGGCAACCAACACAACAATAAATCAAGCCCTCCTAAGTAGCATTGAGCACTCTCCTCCTAGAGCTGGCTCCTGCTTGATGTTGGGAGGAATAAATGAGATCTTGAGTATAAAGCACTTTGTGACTAGGAAGTGTTGATGTTGAAGGGATATAAGTTGTGCTATATGGTAGCAGAAAGTGGAGCTTTCTTTCCTTCCCCCTAAAGTAAACACAATCAAATCTAGAAAGGTGGAGAGAAAAAGAGCATAGATTTTCCTCTCTTTTTCACTGACTGTAGCACCTTAGGCAAGTCTTTCATCTTTCTAGGTCTCAGTTTACTCATCTATCAGATAAGGGAGTTGCTCTAAGTATTTTCCAAGCATATTTCTCTAACATTCTGTGATTCAATAAACACTCGAGAACTGGACTGTTGGAGTTTGGGGAGGCACTGATGCCAGATGCCTTATTTTAGAGAGGCTCCTTAGAATGGGTGAGCTCTAGGAACCATGATGGGTTGTTTAATCAATTCCAGCACAAGAACTCATGACCAGAAACCCTTTTTGTCTAGGAAATGAAGGAACAGAATAGAGGGAGGGCAAAAAAAAAAGTGGTTAACAAAGATCACCTGTCATCTGCAAACAGTTCACAAGATTCCTCATCTCCCAACTGGGCATTTCCATTGACTGTCTTTCATGCTTTTCCTGATCCTTAATGCTAGTGCCTTCTCTCTGTTGATTACCTCCAATCTATTCTGCTTACATAGCTTGTTTGCAGGTAGTTGTTCCATGTTTTCTCCCCCATTGGACTGTGAGCTTGAGAGCAGAGATTGTTTTTTTACCTTACTTTGTAATTCCAGTGCTTAGCACAGTGCCTGGTATGTAACAGGCTCTTAATAAATGCTCATTGGCTGACTGGACAAATCCTCATGGTTTCAGATAACAGAAGAATTTTGGGGTAATGCTTCTTCTCCTGTCCTGGAGAGCACGATTAGGAACTTGGTAGATGCTCAACCCTCTTCCTGCTTCATCTCCTAGTGAAAAGTTTAGGCTACTCTCAAGTTATTGGGAAAATGCCCAACCTCCCCCAAGACAGAGATTCAATCTGGTGTACCTGTTCTTAAGATATGTTGTTGCCTATATTCATAATTGAAGGAAATGTTAAACTTTGGTTAGTGGTCAGTAAAAAAAAATGCATTTTCTGCAAGTTCACAGGCCCCCTGAAATTTATCCAAGAACTCCTTAGGATGAGAGGTTGGGTGCAGAGGAACTCAAGAAGTCATGCCCTAGGGAATCCAGTTCTGGAGATGAAAAGGCTGCTGCAGTTCAAGAAAATGTCTCTGGGAGGTGAACATTTTTCTTCCCTCTAGATCTCCGCCTTCCCTTTCCATCCCCAATTTTAGTGGTTACTACTATAAATGCCAAGAGATCTGTAGGTCTGAGAGTTTCATTAGGGCCCTGGGCTTTCAGTCAGTCGACACTGGTCAGGACCTAACTCTCTACTCCTCCTGGATTAACCTCACAGGCAGCTCCACCTTCATTCCCAGAGTGTGCCCCCACTCCCATCCCCTGTAAATTTCCCTGTATAGTCTCCAAGCAAGTGATATGCATTATTAGTATGGCACACTTTTCCAGGAGAGAACCCATGAAACAACTTGACTATGGCAAAAGGTTTTCCTTTTTGCTGGTGTCCACTACCTACTGCCATCTCTACTTGTCTGGGTTCCTGACCTTTGACTTGCCCCCTCTTCTGCACCCTTGGAATTTCCTGGTTTCTTCATTCATTCATCCAACATAACTTGGCACCTAGATACTGTGAATGCTAAGACTAAAAACGAAACAATTTTTGTCGTTCATGAACTTACATCGGGGCGGGTGTGGGAGGGAGCGCTGCCATTGAAATAGGGAGCCATTGAAACTTCTTGAATAGGAAAGTAACATTGTGAAAACCTCTTTTGTAAGAATATCAATTTGGCAGCTATATGGAGGTGGGATTGGAGAAAGAAGAGACCGGAGGCAGGGAGACCCATTGGGAAGCTATTTCCATTGTCTACATGAGAGGTGATGAGGATTGTGGCCATGTGAGTAAAGAGGAAGTGGATGTGAGATATGTGAACATATAATTGGTTATATGGGGTGAGGGAGAGAGGAGAACAGAGGATGCCTCCAAGGATGTAAATCTGGATAACTTTTTAGAATGGAAAGGTTGATGCTGGTAAGGAGAGGAACAGCCCTGAGAAAAATGGAGATGCCAAGACAGCCCAGACACAGACAGCTGAAGGTGCTCCAGGTATGGTGAATTGTGTCACTTTTTGATAATTGTATTTCTGGTGACAAGACTGTTTGAAATACTACTTTTATCATATTTTATTTTTAAAAATGCAAAGTTTTTTTATGGTACTCTCAATAGAAGTAAGGGAGGGATGTGTGTGTGTGTGTGTGTGTGTGTAGGGGTGGGGGACTGTTGTCTGACCTTGCCTGAAACTCCAGAGAATATGTAGTTTGATCTTCTGCCTTGCCCTGGAGTCTTCTAAATCACTTTCTGGCTTGTAAAGGACTGGCTAATTTTTTCTTCCTTTGAGTTCTCTCTGGTCCCTGTAAAGCCCCTAGATCCTGTGAGCTTGCCTAATGGATCATTTCCACACCTAAATCTTACTTCAGTTTTTGAAAACTCTGTTTAACCTGCTCCCCCCCCCCCTTTTTTTTTTTAAAGCAATCAGGGTTAAGTAACTTGCTCAAGGTTACACGGCCAGTTATTTCTGGGTGTGGTGCTGAGTGTCTGAGCCTGGGATTTGATCTCCAGGTCATCCCAACACTGGAGCCAGTGCTCTTACTCGCTGTGCTACCTGGCCACCCCAAACCTGCTCCCTTTTAACCTGCCTGCTAATTTGCTTTGACACCCCTCCACCATTCATAACACTGGTCCTACCTCTTTTACTCTCAGTCCATTCCAGCACAGGCCCCCACCCCCACCTCCACCCCTATCTTTCTGGCCCACCAAATCACCTGCTAGGAGTAGGCTCTAAGACAAGTGTAGCACCATAAGATTCTTTCTAAGATGTGTGTATGACTGTGGAAGCAGCTGGAAGGAGAGGGAGGGGGTTGCTCACTGTGCCTTTGACCCTTGGCTCCATCTTGACTGTGAGCTGCCAAGTAATTCCAGGTCATCTTCTTCCCCAGCCTTAGGTCTGACCTTTGTTCCCAGCATTGCCTTGGTTCCCTGGGCACTAATCTCACGTTCATGATTCCTCGACCTTCCATGACTCCAATACTCACAACCCTATTTGCTGAGCACTGGGGACTTTATGAAGCCCAGTATCAGGCATGGAGAGCTGGGGTTGGAATATACAGAAAGTGCCTGTGCTAAATATGGACAGTGCCTAGTAGGATTTACAGTCTTATGAGTGGGACCCAGGCTTAAACTGCGGCAGTGAGGATCAATCAGCCCATGCTGATCAGAATGACTAAAGCAGAGCGGGGCTAGTGTGAGAAGATTTCCCAAAGTTGGAGGGTGTAGGAACAAAGAGGGAGAATGTTCCTGCCAGGGTAATGTCTGTACAAACTAATAGCAGGGTCATGCACTGGGCTTAGCATTCCAACAATGCTTGTTTATAGCTATTTCTGTCTGCAGCACCATCACTCACCCTAGCTCGAATGTTCATAAGCTCTGGGTTATCTTGGGCTCTTTCTCTTTCCTACATGTATTTAACTAGTTGCCAAGTCTGCTGATTCCATCTTGGCAACATCTCTCAATCTGTCCCCTCTACTCTGTTTCCCATGGACCCCAGACTAATGTGGAGCCTCCTTACTTATGGTGCACTGGTCCTACTGTGACAGCTTCCCAGTTGGTTTTCCTGCCTCTACTTTCCCTACTCCAATCCATCTTTCATATTGTTGCTAGAATAACTATTCATTTTATGCATAGAATGTTGAGTCAGTCAATAAACATTCATTAAGTACCTACTATGTGCTGGGGATACAAAAAAAGGCAAAGGGTAGTCCCTGCCCTTAAGGAACTCATGATGTAATAGGGAAAACAACATGCAAACAATGATGTACAAATAAGCTAGGTGTGGGATAAATAGGATATAATAGAAAGAAGTCCCTACAATCAGGAGGTATTAGGAAAGGCTTCCAGAAGAAGGTAGCATCTGGCCTTATTGCTTCTCTTCTGCTCAAAAAATCTCCAGTGGGGGTGGCTAGGTTGCTCAGTGAATAGAGCACCAGCCCTGGAGTCAGGAGGACCTGAGTTCAAATCTGGCCTCAGACACAACACTAAAACTAGCTGTGTGGCCTTGGGCAAGTCACTTAACCTCAATTGCCCTCCAAAAAGCAAAAAAAAAATCTCCAGTGGCTCCCTCTGGCCTCCAGAGTGAAGCTGGACTGCCATTGCCTGGCATTCAAGTCTCCCCACAATCTAGAACCACCCTACCTTTCTAGACTTCTCTCATCTTACACCCATCCATGAGCTCTCTGCTCAAGTCCAACTGGACTGTTCTCAGACTCCTGACCATACATGATTTCTGTAGGTCTCTCTGCTCTTGCTCATATTTTGCCCCATGTCTGCCATCCTTTAAAGGTCTGCCCTACCTTAAGTACCTCTACTCCACAAAGCCTTTCCTGACCCTGCTGATCAGTACCTTGGACGGCACACAGCCTTTGGTGTGTGTGTATGTCTACCTAGTGCCCTTATCTTGGTGTATGTATCATGTGTACATACTTCACTGGACATATCTAATGCACTTACCATTTAATAGTGTGTCTTTTAGCTATTGTTGTCACTCATCCTTCTACTAAGTAGGGAGATCCCAGAGGGCAGAGTCTATGTCTTACCTAAGTTTTGTGCCTCCCATAGAGTTTGGCACAATGATCTGCATATAGTAGTTACTTAATAAATGCTTAAAGTGGTGCTGGTGGAGAGGAAACCTAGACTGGAGTGTAACATAGTCAGTTACAAAGGACACAACAGATGCTGGAGACTCATTTTTTATATTGAAAACTTAAAATTCAGTTTTGACTTACAACACTATTAGAAATCAGTATAGGTTTCTGAGAAGGGGAATGACATGGAGTTTGTCTCTCTGGGACTGAGAAAAAAAATTTGAATCCATTTTAGTCATGGCAGCCCTTGAAGTAATTGAAGACAATAGTCACATGCTACATGAGCCCCCATCATCCTCATGTCTTTAAATCAATTCTCCCATGGCCAAGTTTTCAGTGCCCTCCCCATACTGGTCATCCTCACCCAGTTTGTCAAGGAAAGTTATACTAACTAGCTTACTATAGCCTTGGGCATATCAATTCCTCTTTTTTGAGTTTCAGTTCTCTCCTCTATAAAGTGGGTCTAATAAATTTTGTGCTGCTTACTTCACCAGGTTGCTATGATAAGAGTTGTCATGAGCTTCCTAAAATGTGTTGCTGTGATCAGAACTGATCACAACACCAGCTCTATGCAGAATACCAATGATGCTGTGAGGGATGATGAATCCAGGAAATCTGAGAGATCACAACAGTTAACATATGGGAGGTAGTAATGAGTATCTCTCTAGACAGAACTGGATGGCAAAACATCTTATAATTCTGTTATGACCCTTCTTATGTTATATTTAAATACATTTTGAGAAGTCATGTTATAGCATTAGGGGCTGATACTCCTTAATGCTAGTGCCTTCTCTCTGTTGATTATTTCCAATTTATCCTGTATATAGCTAGTTTGTACATAGTTATTTGTATGTTGTCTCCCCCATTACTGTCTTTTGCCTTTTTTTGTATTCCCAGCACTTTGTACAGTACCCAGCACAGAGTTATTGAGTTATTTTTCAGTCATGTCCAACAATTCATGAACCCAAATGGGGTTTTCTTGGCAGAGATACTGGAGTAATTTGCCATTTCCTTCTCCAGCTCATTTGTTTTATGGATGAGGAAACTGAGGCAAACAGTTAAGTGACTTGCCCAGGGTCACACAGCTAGTTAATGTCTGAAACTGGATTTGAACTTAAGAAGATGAGTCTTCCTGACTCTAGGCCTGGAGCTCTATCTACTGCGATACCTCAATGGCCTTGGCACAATGTGCTTAATAAATGTTTGTTGACTGACTAATGAGAGGCAACTTGAAGATATTAGACAGTGTTGCATTTGGATTCATGAAGATAAAGCTGTAAATCCTACCCCTAATACTGAACACGGGCAATTATTGCATTACTCTATGAGACTTAAGTCCCTCCCTAAGGATTTGAGTTATAAATGAGTCAAGATCCAACTGAATGAAAATGCCATACCAATGAAAGCAAGTATGTTGATATGTGGTCTGATAAGCTTGATTTTCTGAATTTCAGAAAACATTTTTCTATCCAAACCAAGTTTATAGCTAATCTTGTTTATTTGATGGTTGCTATGGGCCCATTTGGTGCCAATTATAAATAACAATGCTCTAGCTTCAAAGGGCAAAAACTTAAGTTTGAGGGAGAGGGAAATTACTGCCTTCTGGATGGAAAAAAAAAACCCACAGGATTTTATGCTGGCAAATAAGTGCTTTTGGAGTTTTATTTCCCCCCTTTTTTGGGTAGCTTTTTGGACAGAGCATCAGAAAAAGAAAAAAATATAAAGACAGAGTCCCAGAAATCTGACTGGGTCAGTTTCTTCCTTATACCAGGAGATGAAGAACACTTGGACATTTAGGTAATGAGAAAGCCGAGTACTAAGAAGCCAGTGACAGTCAAAAGATTCTTTCATGGCAGAAAATAGACAAGGATTTTATCATAGAATCAACCTACTTTAAAATACCAGAATGACTGAATAGGCCCAGAAAGGACTTTTCACTCAGCATAATGCCTGGCATATAGAAGACACTAATAAATGTTTGTTGATTGGTTAATTGATTGAAGAAAAAATTTTGATCAGTTTTTTTTGATGTGTTTATTCAAGCCTAGGGAGGAAACCAAATTGAGATGGTAATTAAAAACAGCTAAGGATTAATCACAAAAGTACCTAATTATACACCTTTTCTTTTTTAAAAATGCTCATTTAAAATATTAATGTTAAGCAATATTGGTTAATATTTCTAGTTAGCTGTTTTCAAGAGTAATATTTTTTACAAAAACAAACAATCCCCCATATTCAAAACCATAATTCAGTGGGAAAACATCTAATTTCTTTCTCTCAGTTAAGCATGACAATGAAAAGCCTAGCTGTTCAGACAATTAAGTCATCATAAAAAACTCATAATTCACCTGGTGATATAATAGCCTAATTACATGCAAAGTGCCCAGGAGGGGAAAAACCATGTTGAATGTTGGTTTTGCAAATTTAAGCCTGTAAAGTGATAGCAAAACAACTGAGGCTGTCACAGAAAATGAGCCATAATAATAATAATAATGATAATTAAATAGTGAATATATAATCCACTGGGCTCTCTGATACCTTCTCTGAAGGAAATCTCTAAATCAGTAGATCTCAGCAGGAGATTTATAATGGTTCACAAAAGTGCTTTAGATCTCCTGTCAAATAATATCCTTTAGCACTAAAGTTTATAACACAACCATGTCAATGCTTCTGTTTCTGGCTAGAATTAACCATTTATTTACATTATTCAATTAAAAAACAAAAACAAAAACAAACCAGACATCATTTCATTGATATCACATCAAAAGCAATTCTCTCTGAGACTTGTCAGTCTGTCTATTCATCCTGATGAAATGTGTGTGTGTGTTTTAATGGAAGCAAATAGGAGAATAATAGTTGTCCCCTTTAAAGAGATTCAAAAACTGAACAAATTGTCAAACTAGATTTTTAAATGTTAAAAGAAACCTTTGAGTACAGGCTCTTGTTTGTCCTTTGAACTCTGCTGGAAGTTTCTCCAGTTCCTGACATTTGGAAAGTCTATTCTATTTATCTCCATTTAATATAGATAAAGTTAAAGTCCTACATTTGGGTTAAAAAATAAATTGCACAAGTACAAGATGAGAAAGATGTGACTAGATTGTGTCTATAAAAAAGATCTTGAGGTCTTAGTAGACCTCAAGCTCAGTGACTTAACAATGTAATGTGGTAGCCAAAAAAAGAATATAATCTTAGGCTGCTTTGAGAGAACCACAGTGTCCAGAACAAAGTGGGTGATCATACTTCTGTATTTTGTCCCGGTTAGGACACAACTGGAGTATTATATTTAATTCTGGGGTAGGAAAAACATTGACAAATTAGAATGAAGTCCAAAGGAGGCTGACCAGGATGAAGATAGGACTGGAGACCACACCATATAACGTTCAGCTGAAGGATATTTAATATTTGACCTTCAAAACAGAAGGCCTAAGGAGCACATGATAGGTCTTCAGGTATTTGAAAGGCCATTATGTGGAAGAAGCATTAGGTTTGTTTTGCTTGTCCCTAAAGGCAGGCATGTGTTGAAATCAACTCATACCATCTACCATTTGTTAAATTTTCAATGTGAGCATTTACATCTTGGAAAATGCCACAAACCAGGGCTTGATTTATTGTTGTATATCTAGACTTGAGAAAATGATGGAGAAATATTAACAATGTATGATAAACTTAGTATCAACAATTAAACTTAATGATAATTATAAACTTAAAAGTGTGTCCTGCTTTGGAAAACTTGTTATTAAACATTTACCAACACACCTTTGTCAGGACAAGGAACAATGCATAAAACATATAAGGAAGTAGAAGTTAAAACGTCAGAATAGGCCACCTTTAAAGGTATTGAGTTCCTAGTCACTGAAGATCTTCAAACAAAGTATGGCTGACCAATTGTTGAGGATATAAGAATATTCCTCTGTGGGCATGGGTTGGAGTAAATGACCTCTGACCTTCCAACTCAGAGTTTCTATGAATCTATTCTCTACATTGTCTAGATTTTCCTGGTTTAAGTATGTGCCCTGTACTTTCCCTACTGTGTTGAATTTTTCTTTCATATTCAATATTAATCATGGTCACTTAGCTGGTATTTATGGTTGGCTCTATTTCTTTAGGTAAGTTCATGTTTCCTCACCTTTTTGTTTTAATCTAGAATCTATGTGCTGGCTCTTATGCAGGTATGTTGTACAGACTGAGGTTGCCATATTTCTTCTCCCCAGACATTCAATTACTTTACCTGCGTGATCAAAGTTTTTGTGACCGACTACATACAAGATGACCTTTCCAGCAGTCTTTTCCTGTCAACCAACCCTGACCACTTCCTCTCTAAGCTCCCAGTTCATTCTTATAACGCCAAACAGAAGAACTGACATCTCTTGAGCTGTCTAGGTGATTAATGCACCTCTTCTCACTCCCACTGACTCAGGTCGACATCAGTACCCATACATCCTAGATGAGACCTGATTTTTCTCATCAACTCAGATGTCCTCAGGGGAGGAATTATCTAAAACCAACTCATCATATTTTTCCATTACAGCATCTTTATGTATGTATTGATGCTACCATGCTGACCATTCTTACCAAGGGGAGAAAAAAGACATTCTGTAATGGGTGAGAAGGGAAGGTTGGTAATGAATGGAAACACTGGCTGACATCTGTTCTATTCTAGCCTCAGAGAAAATGGGGAGAAATCCATCAACAATAAAGTATTTCCTGGAAAGCCTAGTATAGTGTTCTAATCTTACATTAGCATTGCATTGGGGTAGGGCAAATAATTCCCTGAGAACACCAAGGCCCCATGGCAATTCTAAGCTGGTCCATGATTTCAAATCCATTCTGGTCAAATTCCCCACAACTCTGTCTGTCCCTTGGTCTCCCCTACCCTGTGATTTCTTGGCTGAAACCTTATGCCAAGAGATTTGAGAAAGAAGTGAGAAGATATGGCTGTTTGTAAGTTACTTACTGGCGAGAATGACCATATCCATTCCCCAGAATATACTCATGATCCAGCCCACCATGACAATGGCTGTGAGGATCTGAATGAGCGCTGCAGCAATATTCAACCAGAAGACACAGCACATGTGCCTGTCGGGGAGGTCAGTCCGGGCTCCACATAGCACAGTGAAGGCAGAGACAAAGGTACCTGAGAGAAAAAGAGACTATGAGTAATCCATTTGTAGTACAGATAGTTCTCACTTTATATGAATTTGCACTATGCAAATTTGACTTTGTGTGAAGAATTCTGAACGAAATCCACATTCCAATTCTGATTTTAAAATTGTAAAAGTGTCAAGAGAGGCTAAAAGTGAAGATACTGAAGATTCCTTGCAAAAAATAAAATAAAATAAGTAGATTAAAAAAATAATAGAAGGTCCCTACTTGCCAGAGCATATCTTTAATGTAAATGAAACTGGCCTATTTTATCAAAGAATGGCATCTCAAACCTACATCTCAGTGGAGGAAAAAACTATGCCAGGGCATAAAGTTTCAAAAAATAGAGTTATTCCTCTGCTTGGAGGGAATGCATCTGGGACTTGCAAATTAAAACCTGTTCTCCTGGACCACTCAGAAAATCCCAGAGCATTGAAAAGAATCTGCAAAACAACATTTCTGCTAACCCTAAGGCATGGATAACCCTTATCATCGTTGAACAATGGTTTATATACTGTTTCATTCCTAAATCTCAAGAAGTTTTGTAATAATAATGACATTTTTTTAAGATTCTAGGTTATTTTGGATAATGGTCACCCTCCCCCATATGGATGATTTTAATGAAAATGTAAAAGTGGTCCACCTTCCCTCTAACACTATTTCATTATCACAACCTAAGGATCAGGGAGCGATTGCAAATTTCAAGGTAAATTATTTATATACTATGTTTGTCCAAGCAATTGTAGCTTTGGATGCAGTTAAGGACTCAATATTGAGAGATTTTTGGAAGTTCTATAATATTTACCATGCAATCTGGAATATTGTTAAGGCAATATTGGGAAGATGTAACAGAAACACGTATGAAGAGAGTTTGGCAAAAACTATGCCACAGTTAAGTGTGTAACAAGATTGTAAAATTAGCACAAGAATTGGAGCTAGAAGTGGTTGAGAATGATATGGAGGAGTTGATTGAGTTTCATGGAGAACTGTCCAGAAAGAGGATCGTACAGAGCTACTAACTGTCAAGATTGCAGAAAAAGAAAGAGAAGCTTCAAAACCCAAGGTCGAAGCACAACAATTCACAACAAAACAGCCCTCAGAAGCATTTCATCATTTGGGTGAACTTTTTCCTTGTATTGAAAAGATAGATCCAAATGAGTGAAGATTTTTTAAAGTTCAAAGACTAGTTGAGGATAACATTGCTTGCTATTGTCAGATATACAAAGGGAAAAAGAAAGCAAGCCACTGTCCAAATGTCTCTGCATAGTTTCATTAAAAAGTTGTCACCAACCACCAGTGAAAAAGGCTGCAGAGGATAAGGAAGGGGCAACATGCTGCATATCTATGTTAACTTTACTATATAGTACTGTGCATACTTTACCATGAACTTTACCTTTCATTTCATAATTCTATTTATTATCATGGTACAGTATTTAATGTTAGTGTCTTTTATGATTTGCATAAAGGTATTATTTTGCATATGCTTTTGTTATATGGGCTAAGTGGGTGGGTAGGGGCAAATTTGCATTACATAAAAATTGCTTTATGTAGAGGTCAAAGGGTCCATTTATGAAAAGCAAGAACTGTCTGTACTTAGGGTATAACTTCTTCCGCATCGTCATTGCCAGCTAAGTCTAGACTAATTCCTAAAGTCAGTTAGTCTAAAGACCAGTTCACCTAGTAATACATTTGTTATTAAAATTTGTTTTTTTAAGGGGCGGCTAGGTGGCACAGTGAATAGAGCACCTGCCCTGGAATCAGGAGGACCTAAGTTCAAATCTGACTTTAGACACTTAACACTTACTAGCCTTATGACCTTGGGCGAGTCACTTAACCCCAACTGCCCTGCCTTTCCCCCTGCAAAAAGAAAAAAGAAAAAAAGAAAATAAATTGTATTTTTAATATAAAGTCTTATCCAATTTCTAGCATTTCAAACATGGTAAATGGGAAGATAAGAGTAGGCTGAATTGCATTTGAGAAATTGTACAATACTTTTAATGACCCTAATTGACTACCTAAAACAAGTAGTCACATTTTTTTCCTTTTATTTTTTTGGAGGGGGCAAGGTAGGCAATTGGTGTTAAGTGACTTGCCCAAGGTCACACGGCTAGTTTTTGTGCTAAGTGTCTGAGGCTGGATTTGAAGTCAGGTCCTCCTGACTCCGGGGTTGGTGCTCTATTCACTGTGCCACCTAGCTGCTCCAAGCAGTCACATTTTTAAAATATCAATACACCTATAGAGCACAGAATAACACAATCTGAAGGACTAAAGTTGCACATCACTCAAACGGTGATGGAGAAACTGATGGTGAGTGTGTATTGGCTGCAGCATATTAGTAAAGATAATGAAGAAAAGGAAAATTAGCATAAACTCTATTATTCAAGAAATATGTTACTAAAAAATGTGAGCCAGTCACGTAGTAGGAGTGGGGGGTGACCGATGGATAGCCCGTGTGCACTAATAGTATCTACAAAATGCTAAATGGTCCAGCAAAAAGTCCCCAGTATATTGGGTGGAACTCCCATAGTACATTTCCTATGGAGTTATGGACAACAGTCACACAGGATGAGAAAGCACAGAGAGACTACTCACACTAATAAAGACACTTTTGGTGCAACGGATAGAGCACTGGGCCTGGAGTCAGGAAGACAAGTTCAAATCTAGCTTCAGACACTTAGTAGCTGTGTGACCCTGGACAAGTCATTTAACCTCTGCCTCATGGTTTTCTCATTTGTAAAATGATAATAGCACCTACCTCCCAGGGTTGTTATAAAGATCAAATGAATGATATTTCTAAAGTACTTTGCAAATCTTAAAGTTCTATATAAATGCTAGTGTTCCAGCCTTGGAGTCAAGAAAGTTCAAGTTCAAATACTGCTTCAGACACTTACTAGCTGTGTGACCACGGGCAAATTATTTCAGGTCCCGAAGCCTCACTTTCCTCATCTGTAAAATGGGGACAATGATTGCATATATCTCATTGGGTTGTTGTGAAGATCAAATGAGATTATCCATGTAAGGCACTTTACAAACCTGAAAGTACCTTATATGCCATTATTAACAAATTATTCCTATATATGATCAGATAATTTTAACTCTCACTAAAGATTGTTACCTCCTTATTAAATTTTTTTTTCATTTTATCTGCACCATGACATGTGTTTAATTTTAATTTTGCCCATTTTTTAGCACTTTAAGGGATTTTTAAAGCCAATTTTTCTTAGCATGTTTTTTTTATACATTTCTTATTTCTAATAAAAAGTATTTGTCACAGGACCAGAAAGCCAGAAAGAAGTTTCAAGACGATCTAGTCCAATCCCCTCATTTTATAGAAGAGGAAATTGAAGCTCAGATATGCATTTTACCTGGCCAAGGCAGAGCTGGACCTTGAATCTGTGTCTTTTGATACCGATGCCAATAGCCTTTCCACCACTCCAAAGATGTTTTTAGCCCATTTGCAGGTAAAAACAAGAAACTGTATTTTTCATCTGTTGATTGAGAGGAAGTCTGACATAGTAGAAAGAGAAGTAGGTTTGGAGTCAGGAGACCTGGGCTGGATTTCCTGTTCTGCCTTTTATTAACCATGTCACCCTGAGTAAGACCCTCACCCCTCTGGGCCTGAAGGTAGCATTCCCTGGGCCAGTTATGGAGAATGAGTAGGCGTAAGGAGTCAGCTGGAGAGGTCTGAAACCCAAGCTTGTCCTCTTTGTTCTTCTTCCTCATAAACATTTTACTAAAGGCTGGTGTGCTTACATCAGAGACCAGGCATGCTGTTCTAACTCTCTGGATTTTGTCCACCATGTCCCAGAATAAGGACCACACCCCCTTTTCATCTTCCTTTTATGTCTTGTCCGTCTGCCACTATAATGTAAGCTCTCTGAGGACAGAGAATTTCTTTTCACTTGTATTTGTATTCCCAATGCTTATCACACAGTCTGTCACATAGTAAATATTTAAGAAATGCTTCTTGTCAACCTTACTCTCATTGAATTTGGCTTAGGGAGGGAATGACATGCGCACTAAATTGGGTATCTTGCCCTACAGGAGAGTAGGGGGGAAGGGGATGAGAGGGGGGATGATGGAGGGGAGGGCAGCTTGGGGGGGAGGGTAGTTAGAAGCACACACTTTTGAAAAGGGACAGGATCAAAGTAGAGAATAGAACAAGTGGGGGGCGGGATAGCATAGAGAGAAATATAGTCAGTCTTTCACAATATATCCACTATGGAAATGTTTTGTACACATGTGCAACCTATATTGAATTGCTTATCTTCCCATTAAGGGTGGGTGACGAGGGAGGAAGGGAAAGAATCTGGAATTCAAAGTTTTAAAATCAAATGTTTAAAAAATATATTTTTTATTATTATTATTTTTACATGCAACTGGTAAATAAGATATACAGGCACTGGGGTATGGAGATCCCTCTTGCCCTACCAGAAAGTCGGAGAGGGGATGGGGGAGGATATAGGAGAGAGCAGATGGGGGAGGGGTTATACAGTGAGATCACTGTTTTGAAAAGATGGGGAGAAAATTTGTAACTCAAAATCTTGTGGAAATGAATGATGTAAACTAAAAATAAACATAAAATTTAAATTAAAAAAAAGAAATGCTTCTTGACCCGATTTGCCTTGATCAAATGACCTAGAGACTTAAGGATGGCACAAAGACCATGACCCTTTCTGGTTCTGCTTAATATTGATTAGGGTCTTGTACCCTGGTAGAAGGTGAGGACACACCTACTCATACACATCCCATTCCTCTTTTTCTCCAAGTTTGGTATCTATTTTGTAAAGGCAAAAACTAGTACTCTTCAACCAAAAGCAATTTTTGTAAGACTTTTTGGGAGTTCTTCAAACCATGCAGTCAGGAAAACATGGGTTCAAGCTCTACCCCAGGCATATATGTGTGGCCCTATTACTTACTTTCTCAGTGTTTCGTTGTTGTTGTTGAGTCATTTTTCAGTTATATCCTAATCTTCATGAACCCATTTAGGGTTTTCTTGGCAAAGATACCAGAAGTGGTTTGCCATTTCCTACCCCAGTTCATTTTACACCTGAGGAAACTGAGGCAAATAGGGTTAAGTGACTTGCCCAGGGTCACATGGCTAGTAAATGTCTGAAGTTGGATATGAACTCAAGTCTTTCTGACTCCAGGACCAACAATCTATCAACGGTGTCACCTAGATGCCTTCTCAATGTTTTAGGCAACTCTGTGCAGAGAAGGTATAGATTTGCATTAGTAAAGGGAGATTGCTTGTTCTGAATTCCTTATACCAAGGAAATCATAGTCTATTTCCCCTCCCCCTTCCCCTTCTTATGTGGGGGCATAATTTATTTCTGAAAAAGGCAAGAACAATTAAGTTGATGTGCTGCATAAACTTAGCACCTACTGAATACCTAGCAAGACATGACTTGGTGGCTAGAATTCTATATCAGAATTGGAGTGACAGATGACAAATTCTCACACTACAAATACAGACCTCAAAATATCCTGCAGAACTCCACAAAATAAGCGGTCCTGGAACCTCACCATGATCACAGACTGAACTATTTCTTGCAATTTCCCAAACTTAACACTGACTCATAAAAACTGAAGAACAACATTTTGAATAGATATCACCATCTCAGAGACTCATATTATGCAAGCTACATGGAATGAAGAGCTTTGAAAATACAGTGACTTGTCCGAAGAGATCAAAATCATGGGAAAATAGGACAAAGTCTATATCATCTGTCTAACTCCTAGAATTATGTCAGGGATATTTCAAGTGAGCCTACAGAAGATAAGTGTACACCCTAATACTTTTATTCAGCTATAAAAAGCAGTTATTTATCAGTTTATGCAAGAGTCTATAGGATATTGAATATAAAGGAAAAATAGTAGTATAGCTACATGTCTCAGGATGATTACTATCTGAATAACATGGGAAAAGAGAAAAAAGAAGGAAATGAGCATTTATTAATCATTTAATATATGTAAGGCACTGTGCTAAGCACTGGGGATACAAATATAGGTAAAAATATACAGTCTGTGCCCTCAGTGAGCTTATATTCTAAGGGGGGAAGACAACACACAAAAAGGAGTTACAAAGGGGGAATAGTTTGGGGAATGAAGGTACTCATCTACTCCTGTTTGCAGATGAAGTTGTACTGTTTGCTTCAGACCCTGGAATACTGCAAAGCCTCTTAACTAAGATCTATAACTACTCAAAAGAGTTTGGCTTAACTATCCACACAGGAAAAATCAAGTGGATGCAGAATGGCTATTATCTAGACTATGTTGTGTAATATTATACATAACATGTGGTGTATTATTATATCTCTTATATTACATACAATAGTACATGTAACATTATACATTATTATGTACATACAACATTATACGTTATTATATGTAATATATATAACATAAAATGTATAATAGTATATACAAAATATTATAACAAATATATGTAAAAATTTCCAGGATAAGAAAATAGTACAGGAATGATTTTGAAGATATATATGTATGTGCATAGATGTAGGCAAATAATACACACACATACACACACACATACACACATACATTGGACAGATATTGACTGCAGATAGATAGGCCCAGAACTAAACATGAGGAGGAGAGTCATCTACATTGCCTGTAGGAAACTGCAAAGTTCTCTTAATGATCCCAAAGTTCTCCCTGAAAAAAGGTTCATATTTTTAATATCAATATTCACCTGTTGTGTGGCAGGGCACATTGAAGCCAGCTCAAGGCTCCTAAGCTGATTGTTAAATTTTAACATGAGCATTTTGTTGTTGTTGAGTTGTGTCTGACTCTATAGAAGTCTATGAATTTTGGTTTATTTGTTTGTTTTTTTGGCAAAGATATTGGAGTGGTTTACCATTTCTTTCTCCAGTGTATCCCTATTTTATAGACAAGGAACTGAGGCAAATAAGGGTTAAGTGACTTGCCCAGGGTCACACAGTTAGGAATTGTCTAAGGTCGCATTTGAACTCAGATCTTCCTGACTCCAGGCCCTGTGCCCTATTCACTGACTGTCCCACCCAGCTACCACTAAGCATTTACACCTTAGAAATCGACAAATGCTACATATCAGGGTTTGATTTATTGTTTTGTTGATTGTCTAGATGTAAGAAAGCAATGGAAAAAATGTTAATAAAGCAAATTAAACTTAAAAATGTCATGTGTACATTTTTTCCCTAGAGAGATGATTGTTAAACATTTACCAGCAAACACTTGAGTATTATTCTACTTCAGTCTCCAAAGAATTCATCCAGAGGGCACTGGAGTGTGGGCAAATGATGGGTGTGAAGAGACTGTAATACCTTCCAAGCAAGGAATCACAAAGGAAACTCAGAGTAAAAGATATCACCAAAGAAGTATTTGACAGAAAAATTGTGAGGGGCTTGACACTGGGCAAGAGCAAGGGACAGCAGGTAGAGAACCTGTGTTCTGTTATATCCTCTTGATGCTGAAAGCAAGAAAGGATCCCAGCACATTGGATAACTAATTTGCTACCCCATGTGGCAAACTGATAGGAAGACATGGACAAGTGTCACAAACAATGGGCAAAACATTTATTGGGATAGCTAGGTGGCACAATGGATAGATCCTGAAGTCACGAGGACCTGAGTTCAAATCCAGCTTCAAACACTAGCTGTGAGACTTTGGGTAAGTCACTTACCCCCGATTGCCTAAAAAAAAAACCCAGAAAACATTTCTTAAGTCTCTACTATAGTGCCAGGCACTGTACTAAACGTTGGACAACCAAAGGAGGGGGGGAAAAGACAGAAGACAGTCTAATGCAGGAGTCAACACACAAACAAGCTATATACAAGATAAATCAACAGACGAAGCTTTAGTAGGAGCTACATCAAAGTGAATTAAGATGTTCATGGCCTCAAGGACTCAGAACCTGGCTGGAGAAACACACAAAAAGAACAGCAAAAGATCATACATTTACAGCTGGAAGGGGACTCCAATTAGCCCATTTTACAGGTGAGGAACTAAAGTCCAGGGAGGCAGAATTTGAACCTAGGGCCCCCCAATTCCACGATCTGCTCTCTGGCCACTGCTGCCTCTCAGGGGCATCACACACACATAGCCATTTGTATTTAAAATATTTGACTACTGTGATGAGTTTACTCAGGCCGAAGTTTGGCGCTACATTATTTATGGAGAAAGGGTTTGTTAAGCAAATTAATAGCGTTAGTAATTACTTTAACCTACAAAGAGACACCGGATTTGAAGGATTTGAACACATTAATTGTTTCTTTTCATATAGATGCTCCTAATTTTAAAGGTCTTAGCTATTCGTTAAAGCAGAGCCATCCTGACCCCTAGTTGTTAATAGTTCAGTAATGAGTGATGATGTACTTGAAAATAATAAAACTGCATTTCTTCTCAAATGTGCTAGAACTCTGACTTTTCACGAATTCTGATGGTTTCCCTCGCTGATTAATCAGTGCTGAGTTATCAAGGCCTGACTGCCTGGGATAAAAGAGGTGCCAAGGCCTTCTTACATACCGTTTTTGACGCTAATACTAAAAATGGTATATCTTTCTGTAGCATTTTAAAGTTTGCAAAGCTGTTTCTTCGCACCATCCATGGTAGGGGGAGGAGGTAATTAGTTCAATTTTACAAAGGAGACAGCTGAGGCTGACAGGTGCCTCATGACTTGCCCATGACCTAATAGATGTCAGAGATGTCATTTGAGCTGAAGTAGACTTGTCTTGAAATACAGGACTCTGGATACTGCCTCATGTTGTCATTCTCTGCTAGGCAGCACAGAGGATAGACCTGAAGATCGGAAGACTCTTCTTCATGAGTTCAAATCTGACCTCAGACATTTCTTAGCTGTGTGACTCTGGGCAGGTCACTTAACCCTGTTTGCCTCAGTTTCCTCATCTGTAAAATAAGCTGGACAAAGAAATGGCAAATCCCTCCAGTATTTTTGCCGAGAAAACCCCAAATGAGGTCACAAAGTTATAGACACAACTGAATAACAACAAAAGCTTTGTGACCCTGAGCAAATCATTTAACCTTGGCCTGCCTCAGTTTCCTTGACTGTAAAATGGGCATAATAATATCTCGCTGGGCTGTTATGAAGATCAAATGTGATAATATTTGTCAAATGCTTAACACAGTACCTGATACATAGTCGACATTAAAATTCTTGTTTCCTTCCTTCCAAGTAGGCCAGAGCAGCTAGAGCATGGAGGAGAATTAAGACTGAAATGGTAGGAAGGGATGATGAGGTCATGAAGATCTTCAAAAGTCAAACAGTGGGTTGTGTAGAAAGTTAATGACTCAGAAGGCAGAAAGATAAATTCGGACCCCAGGATCCCCAGAAGACAAAAGCTGAGCTGGAAGCCCTTTGAGAGAAGAGGTGTGGGTTTAGCTTTGAAAGGCGTGTGACTCGGCCAGACTACCAGTCTTATCCTGCCATCTTCAGGACTGATGTTCATTTTTTATTTTTGCCTTTTCCCAGAAGAGAAGTCTCATCGCCTGACATTGGGTTGAGACAAGAAAGTAGACAGGATGAAGGAAAGAGGTATTTGCAAATGCCTTCTACCAGGAGGAGAAGACAATTCTCAGTTCCTCCAATGGGACATCAGACTGATTATTTTGCCTGGATGGGTAGGCTGATTGTTGTTGGTAATTAAATTTAATTAATGGCTCAGGGTTTTGCATCAACCTTTTGCTGATTAGTCCATCTTCTCCCTTCAAGGACACCGTTGCCTACATCACAACTTTGCTATTTAAACTCTGTTATTAAGGTTATACCACTTTACCTTCTCTGGGCCTCAGTTCTGTCATTTGTAAGACAAGGGGCAGCTGGGTGGTACAGTGGATAAAGTGCCAGCCCTAGAGTCAGGAGGACCTGAGTTCAAATCCAGCCTCAGACATTTATTAGCTGGGTGACCCTGGGCAAGTCACTTAACCCAATTTATCTCAATTTCCTCATCTGTAAAATGAGCTGGAGAAGGAAATGGCAAACTACTCCCATATCATTGCCAAGAAAACCCCAAATGGGGTCACAAAGGGTTGGACACAATTGAAACAATTGAACAAACAACAAAGACAAGGGAGTTGGATGAGATTATAGATCTGGGGTTAGAAAGGACCACAGGGGTCCTCAATTCCAATCCTTTCTTTTACAGATAGGGAAATTAGGGTTCGTAGAGGTTAACTGGCATGCCCAAGGTCACACAGGTAGTAACTAACAAGGTTGACCTATATTTCACCACTGGACCCAGATGGCTCTGGAGGACACAGTGAGGCTGGTGACTTTGCACAACCTCCCTCACTTAAATCCCCTTTACTTGCATGTCACAGCATCACCTTCCTGACTTCATGGTTCTCTTCCAGAATGAAGGATAAACAATGACAGCCCCACCCCCACTCCATTGAACCCTTCCTGGAATAAACAAACACAGTCTGCCGGTGAATTCAGCATCTCATCCCTATGATCCACTTAACTCCCCAGAAAAAAAAGTGGAAAAGATCATGTTCCTTCATCAGTCTATCAGGACCAAGGTTGGTCACTGCAATACATCTGAATCTGGGCATCCTTTATTGTTATTTTCACATATGTAATTGTGGTCACTATCACAGAGGCAGCTAGGTAGCGAAGAGGATAAGATATTGAACTTCGAGTCAGAAAGATCTGAGTTCAAATCCTGTCTCAGACACTTATTAGCTATATGACCTTGGTTAAGTCACTGAATTTCTGTTGGCCTCAGTTTCCTCAACAATAAAATGAGAATCATAATAGTACCTATCTCCCAGGGTTGTTGTGAGGATCAGATGAGGAACTGTTTGTACAGTGTATAGTACAATGACTGGCACATAGTAGGTGTTTAATTAATGCTTGTTCCCATTTCCGTAATCATTTTGTGTTTTGTTCTCCTGGTTCTGATTCATTTCATTTTGCTTCTATTCAGACAAGTCTTCCCACCAACATGACCTTTTAGCTCAAGGTACAGACAGGTAGTTAGGCAAACAAAGACAGTGGTGGTTATTTTCTCCTTTGAAAAAGTCAGCATCTGTTTCCTGTGGATTTCCAAGAGTATCTGACAGCCTTAAGAAATTCCTCTGGGAGGATTTACAAAGAAAAACAAACACCTGACTAATATTCCATTAATGTGTAGACCAGAATTAAAAAACTCAGGGGATGGGTGCTCCAAGACAGATCCTGCTTTGTCGGAACATTGCTGGGATCCTGGGTAAATAGAAAAGCTCTTGGGCTGATGGTGAAACCCAGCATTAGCTAGCCAATCAATCATTCATTTAATCAACAACCATTTAATAAGTGCCCACTGAGTGCCAGACATGGTGCTAGACACTGAAGGTACAAGGACTAAAGTGAAATGGTCCTTTTATTGAAATGATATATAGATATATAAGTATGTGAAGGGAAGGGTGGGGGAGATGTCCAATAAATAAGGCACAGATCTTCTGAGCATGTGTGGGTGTTCTCTGACTCTTACCTCTCCACTTAATGTGCAGTGATCAGAGGCATTTTGGTTGGCTGCTTAGGTCAGATGGAATATGTAGAAAGGGCTGTGATGGAGAAACTTTCTTTGCTCACTGTTGGCCACAAGGAACTAAAAGACAACTTTCTGAATTCTGGAGGGTGGGGGAAGGGAGGAAGAGCATCCTTCCCCCCACCAGACAGGCTGGCAAGCACACGGAGTCCTGAGCAAGCTTGTATCTGAGAAGGGACTGCATGCACTTTAGTGTTTTCTTTCCTTTGGCACAGAGCATTGTGAAATCTCCAGAGTTCAGGAAAACCAAAGGGAAGAATACACCAGTAGGAGAAGCCCTGTCCCAGACACAGGCTGGCCTAGGAGGCCATATATTGAAGGGCACACCCACCCCCTACTAGCCCTCAGGAACTCAGAGAATCATCTTTATGCCTCAGTGGCCAGCAGGAAGGAGAGAGAGAGAGAGAGCTTCTTTCTTGGAGCCATTTAGAAACACTCTTAGTTATGGCGCAGTGGCCAACCAAAAAGCTCCCCCTTCACCCCCCAGGAAGCAGGTAGAAAATAGTCACAGAATGCCTAATGCACATTCTAAAGGCTGGACCCTCATTGGCCAGTCCCTTCATTAGAAGCATGCAAACACACATATATACACACATCTCTCTCTCTGTCTCTCTCTCTCTCTCTGTCTCTCTCTCTCTCTGTCTCTCTCTCTCTGTCTCTCTCTCTCTCTCTCTGTCTCTCTGTCTCTGTCTCTGTCTCTCTCTCTGTCTCTATCTCTCTGTCTGTCTCTCTCTCTCTCTTTCTCTCTCTCTGTCTCTCTCTCTCTACATACACACATACATATCACAATGCCATTTTAAGGGGTTCCAGCAGCTAAGGGAGGGTTTCATAGTACATTCAATAATGCAAGTTTTATGCCATTGTTTTAACAGCTGACATTGGTATAAAGCTCCAAAGCACTTTCCTCCCAACATCTCCAGGAGGTAGATGACGAGATAAACTCAGAGTGGTTAAGTAACTTAACTGGGTTCAGATAACTAGTAAAGTCAGAGCTGGGACTCTGTTCCCATCACTATGCTATATATTCCCTTGCAAAATCTGGAAATTGGTCTCATTTCTCAAAATGAATTTTTCAGTTTAAGGGGCCCTGGGCTGGACATTAGGAGTCAATAGTAAAGCCAATCGACCCATCACTCAATCAATCAATCAGCACTTATTCTCTGAGTGACTGCTAAGGAGCCAGCACCTTCTAAACTTCAAACCACATCAATTTCTCCTCTTATAAATCCCACCTCCTTCACCTGAGCAGGTATAATAAAATGGATCCCTTTTGATTCTGAACCTTTGGCACAACCAACCATATCTTTAAGCCCTCTCTAGGTGACTGGTAAGCATCTCTGTCCCATGGGCCACCCCATCTAACTCTGCCCAAGATGTTGCAAGAAGAAATAGAGTATTTCACAGCCAACTTCCTCTGTGAAAGAGCACCTGGGGACTAGTTAGTGCTTGTGGACAAACCTAAGGACCCTCAGGGAGGTTCTGGGGGATTATTTCCCCCACCCACCTCTCATCAGAGTGCTGCTGGGTAATGTCATTACTGCCCAGCTGGGCAGCTAGGAGGAATGACACTGACCTGAATCCTGCTCTTGGAGCCAACAGGACTCTGTAACTTGAAAACCATCAAATAAAGCTGTTATTTTATAGAAAGGGAAACAGGTAAACAGACCCAGACTACACCTAGGGTATAGTAGAAAGAACACTGGACTTTCAGAGGACCTGGGTTTGAATTTTGACTGTCAATATTTAGAAGGAGAAGACTGGGATTTGACTCTTGCCCCTGCTATTTCTATCTAGGTCATCTTGAGCAAGTGATAGAAACAATAAGCCTCAGTTTCCTCATTTGTAAAATGAAAAAAAGGCTTAACTAGATGATCTCTAAAGTCTTGTCCAGTCCTATATAGATCTTTTAATCCTATGCTATTTGAGTTTATCATTCCTATGTGACCTTGGACAAGCCACAACCTCTCTGGGCATCCCTTACCTTATCTGTAAAATGGAGAAGGAGGAGAAGGAGTAGACTAGAAAACATGGAAGGTAATATGGTACAGTTCTGAATGTGGTACAGTGTTGAAAGAGCACTGATTCTAGAGTCAAAAGACTTGGGTTCAAGTCCACCTAGTATTCCAAGAGCCTGTGTGTTCTTGGAATGCTAGGGGTGTGGATTTACACCTCAGAAATCAACAAATGCTACAAATCAGGGTTTGATGTATGGTTTTATTGTCTAAACCAAAGAAAATGATGGAGAAAATGTTGATAATTGTACATTAATCTTGTGTCCCAGCATTTTTTTCTTTTGGAGAACCAGTTAAACATTTACCAGAACACTGCCAGCCCATTCCCAGAAAATATGCTGAAGGGACTTTTCTTTTTGGTTGGCACACCTTCCTCAGCCATGGCTGGTCGGTAGGGATGAGGTATCCCTGATATAAGGATTAAGTTGGGAGAGCTCTAGATTCCACTGCAAATGGATGGATGGAAGACATTTCAGGTACCACTGTCTAGGGAGCCAGCTCCACAGTGAGTTTTGTTGTTCAATCATTTCCAACTCTCTGTGACCTCATTTTGGGGTTCCTTTGGCAAAGATACTGGAGTTGTTTGCCATTTCCTTCTCTAGTTCATTTTACAGATGAGGAAACTGAGGCAAATGGGGTTAGGGTCACATAGCTAGTAGGTGTCTGAGGTCAGATTTGAACTCATGATGATGAGTCTCCCTGATTCTAAGTCCAGTGCTCTATCCACTGTACCACCTAACTGCCCCAGAGAGAAAGTTGTAATTGAATAAATATAAAGACTAAGGCCAGGTAGGAGATATGGCAATAGAGAACTAAAAAGAATAGATCAGATACCTTAATTGGCCCTAAGGACCAGAATTAAGCTATAAAAGCTTTTCTGCCATTCCTTCTCTCCCCTCCTCATTTATTTTTACAGTTTACCTCTATTGATTTGTAGTAAATCAAATCCCCCATTAAAATTAATTTTGTTATCCTATCATTAGGGTACAGAAGGAAGGGGAAGAGATTGGAGGAAGCTTTGTTGGTCTTATTCCTACAAGAGTCCTTGGTGGTAGGAAACCCAAGAACACTAGGAGACGTGGTGATTCCCTAAAATCCAAGCAGCAGCATTGTGGGTTGGCTTCTTTGAAAGTGAAATTGGTATCATAGGATTATTGCATTTAGGGCTGAAAGGGAATGATCAGCTGAAAGGCTGATGTTCATGACATTATTCCATACATGACACTTTATAATGTGCTCAGGTATTACAGTAGACAGAGCACTGGACCTGGAGTCAGGACAGCCTGAGTTCAAATATGGCCTCAGTCACTTATTAGCTGTGTGACCCTGGGTAAGTCATTTCAATTCTGTCTGCTTCAGTCTCCTCATTTGCTAAATGAGGCAATAATAGCACCTTCCTCCCAGAGTTGTTAGGATGAGATAAAATGAGATAATATTTATGAAGTTTTTTGTAAACCTTAAAGCTCTATATAAATGATAGCTATTATTAATACGAGATGGGATGCTGACATGGACCCTCTGTTCTTGGGTCCAGGTCTTTCTGGCACCACACAAACAAGTAAGCAATGAACTTGAACATGAAGTAAGGATCACGTTAATTCCAGTCCTATTGGAGTCTCTGATGGCCAGAAGTGACTACAACCATACCCATCCCACTCATCTCGTTTTCAAATCCTAGCTTTGGCCAGATGGGGACTACAAACTGAAGGAGATGATTTGTGCAGGCTTTTAAAGGAAGATGTAGGGAAGAAAGCTGTTCCTTCTTGTTCAGAAGCCAGCGACTCTAATCCCCGGGGGATTTTTGGAGTCAGTATGAAATTCACTTGGATGTTTATGCAACAAAAAGAGAAGAAAGGAAGCAACCTAAGACAAGCCCGTGACCCAGCTTCCCCCATGACTGGAGTCTTGCCACTGGGGAGGAGTGGAGAGATTGAGTCAAACACTGTGTTGAGGCAGGATGCCCAGGTGCTTCCCGTCTGGCAGATGGCCTCCCCATAGGGCTGGCAGACATACCTGCTCCTTCCTGGCATGATCCCCATCAGGGAGGCCCTGTGTCTGTGTTTCCAGTACCAATGGCAGCTTTCCACCTGAGCTCAGCAGGAGTGGAGCTTAAGACAGTTTTCTTTGAGTACCTCTTAATGTTATTGTCTCTACACTTGGGTGTTTAATGCTTTTGGTTAGTTTTGTTGGGCTTCAAGGCTACCATTTATTACAAATTATCTTATTTTTAAGAAAAAATTTTTACTGATGATTTTAAAAATATCGCCATTATTACTTAAGGCCTCCACCCCAAGTAAAACCCTACCTTGTAATAAGAAATATGCTAATACAAAGATTGCTTACATCTGATAATGTATGCCTCATTCCAGACCTTCAGGCCATCACCTCTCTGTCAAGAGAAGGGAGGCATGTTTTCTCTGTCACTGTTAGTTCCTTGCAATCTAGATTGGGCATTGCCTTCGTCAGAATTCTGATGTCTTTCAATGGCCTACCAGACTTTTTAGAAAGTAGAAGGGAGACCATATTACATAGTCAATAAGGAGGTGGCCCAACTATTACAAAGATACTGGAATTCACTGACCGAGAATGTGCATGGTGGGAAGGGAGGTGCAAGAGGTGAGCCAAAATTTGGAGACTTTATCATTTACTCCTTTCTAACAGTTTATAGGTACTTGACTTGAATTCCTAGCAGAGATCATTCTATTGGCTCCCAAGCAGTGGTTAATTCAAGGGGAAAAAAGTAGTGAGAGCAAAGACATTAACCATGTTGTTGTTGAGTTGTTTCAGTTGTGTCTGAGTCTTTGTGACTCAATTTGGGGTTTTCTTGGTAGAAATCCTAGAGTAGTTTGCCATTTCTTTCTCCAGCTCATTGTACAAATGAGAAACTGAGGTAAACAGGGTTAAGTGACTTTCCCAAGGTCGTATAGCTAGTACATGTCCAAGGTCAGATTTGAACTCAGGAAGATGAGTCTTCCTGACTCCAGGCCCAGGGGTCTATCCATTCTATGCATTGTACCACCTAGCTGCCCTATTAACCATGTTACCATTCACCAATCCTATGGTTGCAAAGACAATTATCTTAACTAGTCGATGTTACTATCACAAAGAGAAAATTCTATATTAGGATGACCAGTGACTCCCTGCTAAATGGTACAGATACCTGGTATGGCTATGTAAGACATGTGCTATCTTCCTAGAGCATGTATCCAAAGACAATGGACATCTTGTCTGAAAGAACCACTAATTTCTAGGCCTTCATTGTATGGAGTTTGTCAGGAGAAACATGGAAAAAATTTGCAAGGACCATCAAACCCTGGGAAGGAAACTGAAGGATATGGGGAATGGAAGAGCTGGTGGTACCTTCACCTCTTCTTCCCACTGAAGGTCAAGACTTTGGAAAAGAAACGTCACGTTAAATGAACAGCTGGCTATGTAGATGGTGTCAGAAGATGAGATTTATTTTTCTGGACCATAGTTTAAAAATGATGGGCTCCTGGCCAGGGACAGTGACTGAGTACATCTTGTGAGGACTGGGAAGGACGTGTTTGGCTGAAAACTTGTCCATCCTACCTTTCGACTGCAAATGGAGGTAGAGAAAGAAAACACCCCTATAAAATTACTAAATTGGCTGCTAAAATGGACATCTGTTGTGATAGAGAAAAAAATATCAGTGGAGAAGGTGCTCAGGCATTCACTCAGGGAATCACTGAGGAGAAGTTGAAGACAATACTTATGGTTTCGTGAGTGATAATCTGCAGTGAAGTTTCCCCATTCTGAAAAATCAAATCTAGAGTGGTTTCAGCATCTACTCGACCTAAGTTTAGAAGTCACCTGATCTTACAGGAATCTGAGACTTAGAGCAATGGAGACCCTCCCCAGTGCCACCTCAGCACAAGATATGCCAAATAAGGATAAAACTGCCTTCCTGGCCTTGCATTGGACACCCACATGTTTCCGTGTCCTTTGTCTTCAAGATAGATTCCCGCGTTTAGGTTGTGGGCCAGCACCCTCACCAATGAGAATGAAAGCCAGTTGGGGGTTGGGTTTCTGCATTAGAAGGTTATATAATAACCATGGGCTTGCTTCTACCTGTTTCTCTCTCCCTGGCAGATGCCATTTGAGCGACAGGGGCAGAAGGCCCATTCTCATGAGAAAGAATAAATAAACTTTTCTCTACTTTCCTAAGCAGTCTCTGAACTCATTTACTGTGCTGTAGCACACAGTTTCAATGCAGCTAGGGCTTGCAGTGGATAGAGTGCCAGGCCTGAAGTCAGAAAGATTCATCTCCTTAAGTTCAAATCTGGTCTCGGACACTTACTAGCTGTGTGACCTTGGACAAGTCACTTAACCCTGTTTGCATCAGTTTCCTCATCTGTAAAATGAGCTGGAGAGGGAAATGGCAAACCACTACAGTATCTCTGCCCAGAAAACCCCAAATGGGGGTCATGAATAGTTAGACACTGAACGACAAGCACCCAGGCTTGTTTAAGATAAAATAAACTTTTGGTTTTAGCATAAGAAAGTAAATAGTCCTCATAGTTTTCGCAAAGATACAATCCAATAAACAGACTTAGGGATTTGGTCAACACACCTGTGGAAATATTCTTGAAATCTGAATTTGCTCCCCTGGGACCTGCTTTTAATCATACCCATCCAATGATGGTCCCATCTGCGCTACACCACCCAAGATTACATGGTGGTCAATATTTGATGCTCCTGCTTCCTCACCTCCTACTTCACCCTCAGTCCTTTTTAACCTGACTCTCATTCCACTAATCTACTAAAGCTGGTCTCTCAAAGGTCACCTTAACCACAAATTCAACAGTTTTTCTCTTAATGCTTATCTCTGGCTGTCCTGCTATATCTGAAAGTGTTTCTACACCTCCCTTTGTCTACCATGATGCTGCATTCTCCTTATTCTCCTTCCATCCTTTTGACTGCTCCCTTTTTGTACCTTTATTGGATAATTTTCCTCCTTCTCCCTCCTTTTCTAGCCTTCTCTTTATCCCAAGCAGCTAGGTGACTCAATGGTGAGAGTGCTGGACCTGGACTTATGAAGTCCCAAGTTCAAATCCAGTCTCAGACACTTACTAGCTTTTTTACTTTAGGCAGGCTGCCTTGGTTTCCTTATTTCAAAATAGGAATAAAAATAGGGTTGTTTTGAAGCTAAAATAAAATAATATTTGCAAAGTGCCCTACAGACCTTACAAAGTTATATATAACTACTAGCTATTATTATTGTCATGTGCCCTTGGGAATCTCATCTTGCCCTATGACTTCAATGGTCATCTCTATAAAGGTGAATCCCAGATCTACATATTCTGAACATGATTCAAGTTTTTCTACTTCTCTGCTGTTCCTTTTGTCAGAAATGTTTCTTCTTTTCCCCTTCTGAACAGGCATCTAAAGTGGTAGAAAGATACTAATGTTAGAGTTGCCAAGATCTGATTTTGAGTCCTAGGTTGGTGTGGCCCAGGGCAAATCACTGAACATCTCTGAGACTCAGTTTTCTCCTCTATAAAATCAGGATATTGATAATTCTTCTACCTACTTCTAGGGATGTTTTGAAAAATGTCCTTTGAAACCTCTAAAGAACTATATAAATGTGAGTTAGATCAAGTTCAAATAATTGAGGTCTTTCTTGACCTTTCCCTAGCTAGAACTGATCTCTCCCTCATATGATAGGCACTTTGCCCCTAATATGTACTTTCCATCGTCTAATTTGCATGGTACCTATTTGCATTCATGTTTTAAAATAGACAGTAAGCTCTCTCAGGCCAGAATCATGGTGTAATGATCTTTCTATTTTTGTAATGATTTTTCTATCTTCCTTAACATCTATCATAGAGCTTAGTACATAGTAGGTGCTTAATTTATGTTTGTTAAATGAATAGCAGGCAACTAACTAGTTGGTACAGTAGATAAGAGGGCAGGACCTGATCAGTCAGGAAAGACTTCTCTTCCTAAGTTCAAATCCAGCCTCAGACACTTACTAACTGTGTGACCCTGGGCAAGTCACTTAACTCTGCTTACCTCAGTTTCTTCATCTGTAAAATAAGTTGGAGAAGGAAATGGCAAACTACTCTGGTATTTTTGCAAAGAAAACCCCAGAAAAGTCATGAAAAGTCAGGCACCACTGAAACAACTCAACAACAACAAAATTAATGGCAGTGATTGGGATATCGAATGATCTAGACGTCTGGAAGTTTCATTCAACAAAACCACAGCATCTGACAAATTTTTCACTTGTCTTGTTAGCAGTGTGGAGAAAAGGTAGAGAAAGTGATGGTGTGAATTGCAACTCTGGGCTTGATGCTAACTGACAAACAGGAACTGGATGGGGAAGACATAGAAACTTTGGAACAAACAGATGCTATCATCTTGGAACTGACGACAGCCAAGAAAGAGACTTGGTCACGTATGATCCTTAGATTTTAAAGTACATCTCAAAAAGTTTAATGAAAAGATGGGAGTGAGCAAGTCCATGGCCTGGGATTCTTAAAGAGAAGATGGCTCAAAAGAGAGGGCAAGTTCATAGAGATGAAATTCCAGCAACAGAGTTAAAAATGATCCAATGAGCAAGAAAGAGGTAGGCAATAGGGAAATAGATGTACATAGCAGACCTAGGCTCCTTGAGTCTTATGAGCACATATTCAAAAGGACATATGCAAAAGAAGGAAGGCACAGAATATAGCCAAAGAAGGACTACAAAAAAAAAAGATGCACTGAGCTCTAAGAATTGTGTCAGAAAGGCTAAAGTCTAGAATGAGCTAAGGCTTACCCAAAAAAAAAAAAAGTTAAGGACAATAAAAAAGATATTTAAAAGCATATTCAAAAAAATATAAAGGATAAAGATATACAAAATATACATTTATATAAAGATATATAAAAGATTAAAGGACACAGAAAGGATAGCGCCCCCCTCCCCCCTGCCACACACACACAATTGGGTCAAATAATACCGTTTTAGCAGATGATAGTGAAAACTTTAACTAAAATCCTACATTAATGCCTCATTGTGCTATGGGATGACCTTGAATTCTCAATTTTGTTCAGTAAACATTTGCCAGATGTAGTCAAAACACCATGGGATACAAAAGTAAAAAATTATATAGTCTCTGTCCTTGAGGAGTTTGTATTCTAGTTAGAGTGATAAAACATGTAGACAGGTAAATATAATACAAGATAGGGTATGACAGACGGGTCTGTTGTACTGACATTGAAGTCATTCTTAAAATGTATGCTACATTCTTAAAATGAAGAAAACAGAAAGAGAACCTCGTTAGAGTTCTTGGTGGCACAGAAGTGTGGTTCTGGGGATCTGATGTTCTTAGGAACTGTTGTTTGCATGTCTTTGCATTTCCCTGTGCGACATCAGTAGATGCCACACTGGAGGAAAGAGTTGGCCATTCAGCAGCCCTTTATTCTTTGCTCTCTCTTCCCTGCTGGATAAAGGTGAAGCTGAATACTTCCCAAGTCTTCCCTATCTCTTCCCGGGGAGGGGGATTGGAGATAGGGAGGAGGAGGTTAGGGTATGAACCTCTCTCTAATCACTGCCCTCTCCTCCCTACTCCCTTTCTCTCTGGAGATTTAATACACACTCTGTTACAGTAATTAAAGTGCCCTTTTAACCTAGGGGCAATATAACGGCCTTTATCCCCATTGTTCTTCTTTCTGTTTTGTGGAATATACATATATATGTACGTATATGTGTGTATATATGTGACAAAAAGTTATTAATGCAATCACAATCACCCAGAGCCCCCAGTTAGGAAAATTCCTAATATTCTCTGTCCTAATTTAAATTTTTGTTTATCTTCAACTAACCCCCAGCCCCTTGCCGTTTGAGGCAAAAACCAGTATACAGGAAATTTTTACGTAAAAGAAACAGTGTCTATTCCTGGACAGCCACAGGGAAGGAAAGTTAGGCAAAGAACAGATCTATAGGAGGAACTTCCCTTAGTCCTTGAAGATGTGAGTATAACCAGCATTATTCTGCTGCTCATCTGCTCCAAGATGTCCAACCTTCCCCATAGCTCATTCATCCTTTTCCCTTACCCTTTCTTCACCTGTTGCCCCTGTGTCACCAATTCTTTCTGGCTCAGCTCACTCAGTCCCTGGAAGAGATGGGGGTGCCATCTTCCCTCTGCTGCTACCCAGTTCTTGAAGCCTCCAGGTCCTTTTTAATGTCTTAAAGACTGTGCATATCTTCAAAGTATGACTCAAATCGACCTGACCTTCTGGTTTAAAGAACTTGACAATCCCAAATTGCTCTCGGTACTAAGAGGGACTGCTTGTCCCTCTGAGCTATAAATACCAGGATGCAAGTCAGTTTTCAAAGTCTATTACATCAGTATTTCTGGAGAGGAGAGGACATGGAAAGGATGTTGAATTTAGAGTCAGGTAACCTGGGTCCAAAAACCACTTCTGTTACTTACTACTGTGTGATATTAGTAGAGACACTTTCATTTTCTGAGCATCAGTTTCCTCATTGAGAAAAATAATCAGTTGGACAAGATAATTTCTAAGGTCCCTTCCTATTGCAAATCTTATTTTCATAGAAACAAACTGTGCCAAGTTAGCCTCTTATCTTTTCATGACAGGGAATATTATAAACACAGGGCATCTGTACTTCAGCAAGATATTTGGCAAAGTCTCTGCTGACATCTTTTTGGATAAAATGGGGAGCAGTGAACAAGGTGATAGGATCAAGTGAATCCACAGCTGATTGAGTGACTATATACAAAGAGTTCATTTAGTAGATTGTTGACAACCTGAGAGGTATACTGTCCTCAGTCTTGTCCTGTTCAACATTTTTATTAAGGACTTCAATGAAGGCATGTTTATCAAGATATTGATGGAAGGAAGCTGGCAGAACTAATATACTAGGTAAAAATAATAGTAAACTAATATACTAAGTATACTAATATGATAATAATAATTAACATGTATATAGTAATATCCACTACTTGCCAGGCACTGTGCTAAGTGTTTACAAATATTATCTCATTTGATCCTCACAACAAGCCTGAGAGATAGGTTATTATCCCCATTTTACAGATAAGGAAACTGAGGTAAAAAGAGGTTAAGTGACTTGCCCAGGGTCACATAGCTAGTAAGTGTTGGAAATCGGATTTGAATGCAATTGGTATCTAAAAAAAAGATGGTGACAAGTTTGAACAACGTGCTGAATGTAACCTGACAAAATGTAATAAGAACAAATATGAAACCCTGTATACTTCTGTAAGACATATTGGTCATTACCAATAACAGCTCTCATGAAGTCTTGTTGCCCATAAAACCTGAGGTGAGGAAGGTGTTATTCATCCATCCGGACATCAGAATCCTAGGAAGCTTTGGGTCTGATATTGCAATTTCAATTAGAGGTGTGAGCTCAGCTAAAGAAGAGGCTTTGGAGAAGAGATAAGTCTTAAGAGGGACATGTTGATTGTTTAAAAAAAAAAACCTGCCATGTGAAAGGCAGAATAGATTTAGTCTGCTTGGTTCCAGACAACAGACCTAGGAATAGGGGTGTGCTGGAACCAGCTTCCTCCAGCTTACAAGAGCTTATGGCTAAATTTTCATTGTGAGTATTCACACCTAAGAAATAGGCAAACCCTACAAATAAGGGTTTGATTTATTATTTTGTTGATTATCTAGACTCCAGAAAGTGAAAGAGAAGATATTAATAATGCAAGTTAAACTTAAAACTATATCCTATGGTTGGAGAGATGGTTGTTAAACTTTTACCAGCACACCCCTGCCTAAGAACAATGTTAAAGAAACACAGATTTCTGCTTAGGATAAGGAAGAACTTCCTAATAATTTAATCTATCCCCAAATGGAATCATTTGCCTTATGAAGCAATGAGTCCTTGGCACTGGGAATGGTAAATCTGGTTGATTACTTGCTAAGGATGTGGTAGAAGAAATTCCTGTACCAGGCAGGAGGATAAGAGTTGATTTTGTGAAGCTCAAGGCATACATGCTCTGGTAGGTTAGTTCAGTGATGAGGTGTGGTCATGGTGGACAGATTGCTATACATGAAGTTAGAAAGACCTGAGTTCAAATCCCATATTGTGACCTTGGTTCTCTGGGTCTCAGTTTCCTCATCTGTAAAATGAGGTAGATTGGATTCCATGACCTCTAAATCTATGACATTTTTAAATCTATTATTCCTTATACCTATGGGCTAGCACTGAGCTAATAATGGGATAACAGGAAGGTGGGGATTGGCAGAGAAACGTGATTGAAAAGGGGGGTCCTGAGTGCAGAGGCTGCACTGGGGATGGGCAGCATAGCTTCAGCCATTGAAAGGCAGAGAGGCTGGTATCTGATCCCTGTTTCCCAGGAAATGCCTGTTGGTGACATTACAGGATAAATTTCTGCTTTCTATAAGACAGGGACAGCTGAAAGTACTTAATAAATCACCTGTTGTTTTTTTTTTTTTTGATAGGACGCTAGTCTCAAAATTCAGTTTATACCATGGATTTCTGAAGAGGATCAAGGACAAAACAAACTATCCTGGCAGGTCCATTTCTCTCAGATCTCCTAGCTTCCTTTACTTTAAAAATTAATAGAACACAGAATGTCAGAGTGAGAGAGACTTGGGGATTTTATCTAATCCAACCCTTTAGTTTGGCAGATGTGGCCCAGGGAGGTGAGCAAGCCAAAGTCAAAGAGGGACTTTAAAAGTTTGGACCTTACCTTCATGCCACTCAAAGAAGACAGCAGTGTCAGTGCTGGCACCAATGCCAGCTTCTCAGCATCAATTATAAGGTCATAGATTCAGAGGCCATCTGGTCCAACTGTATCATTTTACAGATGAGGAAATGGGGACCCAGAGAGGGTCAGTGACTTGCTCACAGTCCCATAAGTAATAAATAGCAGAAATGGGATTTGAATCCAGGTCCTCTGACCTCAATTCATGTCTGTGCCCTGTACCACATTCTGAGCATACCTATGAAAGCTTCTCAAAGGAGCCTAAGGATATCTTTAGAGAACACTCTGGCTGCAGGGCCAGGAGGATAGGGAGGAGGGGGAGGAAAGAGAGGAGGGAGATGTAATGCCCAATCATAGGAATGCAAGTTCAGAGACAGGTTAGTACAGGGGCTGTAGTTGGTGCAGTAAGAGATGAAGGTGATGGTTTCTGTCAAAACCCAGAAAAAACCTCAATTGCTAAAGGCAGGGAGTTACATAATACACGGGAGACTTGTAAGAGTATTATTCTCAGAGATGAGACTGTGACCCTTATACAGCAGCGTGACTGCCCTCAACATAATAAAACACTGGGCTCCACACTTTCTGAGGAAAGTCTCCTCTAGACCCCTCTAAAGTTAACTCGTCTTTGTCCCTAACTCCTCCGAGACCTTGTTGCCATGATTAACCTCTTTGGTATCTTCAGTGTTTCCCTCTCCATTGGCCTTCTGCTTTTGAATATGTTCCTATCTCCCATCTTTAATTTTTTTTAAAAGAAATTATATAATTTTGGATGTTTTTTAAACATTTCCGACCTTTCCCAATGACTTTTATGAGGAGGAAATTGAATCTTAGAGGGGAGAAATTACTTGTCCAAGGTCATAGCGAGCAACACAGTGAGATCTGAATTCTGGTCCTGAACTCCAGATAGTCCTATGAAGGTCCCCAAAGCAAAATAGAGAACCAAAATCAATACACTGGCCACATGTGACAACACATGCCTTGCTCTGTACCCATAGTCCCCCACTTCTTTCCCAAGAGGGAGGGGTGCTTCATCAACAATTCAGTAAAAGTACAGCTAGCCATGGAACTGATCAGAATTCTACCATCTTACCATGCTGTTCTCCTTCATATTTATTGCGGTTATTTTATACATTGCTTTACAAAAGTCTTCACAAGAGTCTCCCCTCTCTCCTGCTGGAGTCCTTGAATCAGAATGTTATAGTTAGAAGGGACATTTGTTGTTGTTGTTCAGTCATTTCAGCTGTGTCCAACTCTTCATAATCTCATTTGGAGTTTTCTTGGCAGAGATGCTAGAAGGATTTGCCATTTCCTTTTCCAGCTCACTTCATAGACGAGGAACTAAGACAAACCGGGTTAAGTGACTTGCCCAGAGTCACATAGCTAGGAAGTGTCTGAGGCCATATTTGCACACAGGAAATAAGTCTTCCTGACTCCAGACCTGGTATTCTTTCCACTGAGCTACATAGCTGCCTCTGAAGGGACCTTAGAAGTCAAATAAAACAACCTCAGGGCAGTTACATGGCACAGTAGATAGGGTGCAGGGCTTAGAGTCAGGAAGACTCATCTTTCTGACTCCAAATCTGGCCTCAGACACTTCTAGCTGTGTGACCCTGGGCAAATCACTTAACCTTGTTTGACTTAATTTCCTCATCTGTAAAATAAGCTGGAGAAAGAAAGGGCAAATCATTCCAGTATGTTTGCCAAGAAATCCCCAAATACAGTCAGGAAGAGTTAGACATGACTGAACAACTCAACCTCAACAAGGGAAAACTCATCAGGGCTTTGTGTCAGCTTTGGGGTGGGTTGGGGAAGTGGGAAAGGGTTAAAATACTTCTTTCCTGCAGGAGTCTTTTGATCCAGATCCCTAGGGTGCACAAGGTACAACTGCCCCACTTTGCCCAACCTCAGGCTTGATCTACTGCTGATCTGCCTCTTCCCCCTCAGTTGGATTTGTCTCAGGTCCCAAAATTCCTAAGTGTGACTACATCTATAAGCAGAAAACTCAGGCCCTAATTCACCTGGGAAGGATGAAACAAGAGGAATTAGGAACCTCCAAGTCCTAAAAGAAATTTCCAGGAAAAGCAAGTCTATCTGCTTTTTTCGTTTGTTTCTCTCTTTTGCTCGGGGGACCTTCAAAGGACTAGTCAGAAGTCAGAACCTGGATTCAGATCTCAGCTGTGTTGCTCATTATGACCCTGGACAAGTCTCTAGGGCTCAATTTTCTCCTCATAAAATAAAGAAGCTGGATTAGATTGTTCCTTATAGCTGTAAATCCTTTGATGCAACAGTTAATCACCCTATACATAATGAGTTTACACAGGCAATATCAGGTTAAAATGAATTATCAGGAGTAACACTGAAGGGAAGTAATCCTCCAAGGGCACCATGCAGCCTGAGAAGTGTGGACAAGGACAAAGGTACAATCCCACCTGCTTTGGCTTGGGGAGACAATGCATTTATGGGCTGCGTGGTCTACACAGGGACAAGCTGTTAGAGCCAGCTCACTGGGCAGCCCTGCAGGCCCTCTCTCCCCCACCACCCAGCTCACATACAGTACAGTTCTGAGCACCATGGACACATTTAATTGCCGATTCAGAGCAGTCTCATCTGTCTTCAGGTCACGGGGTGGTGGTGGTGGTAGTGGAGGGATTTCTCAAAGCTAGGCCAGGGGGCAGCTTCATAAATCAGGCCAGGATTAGTGGCACAGAAACCAATTGATTCTCTGTCCCTTAGCTGCAAGTTGTGTGTTAGTATTGATTTCTGACCTCCTGCTGTATTCCAGTTGCTCTTAATAAAGATGAAGATAAATTGTCTGTGGGGCTGAAATGGCCTCCAGCAGGAGTTCTCAGTATTTTCCTTATCAAGGGCTCCTTAAGTCAGTAATTATCCACTAGCCCTCCTCCTAAAAGTGCCAGATAACCCTTGCTAAGTTAAAATTGGTTTTGATCATGGAAAGGAGAGGAAGGTTATGGTATACCTTGAGCTAATTGGAGACACCCTGGGGCACAGCAATACCCTGACTGGTGCCATCCCCACCCCTATCTCCACTCATGTACTCCCCTTCTTTCCCCCTCTACCAAGATTGGTTCAACATTTCTGTTTTGACTTGAGTTTTTCCCTTTGTTTGGAGGATGGATCTACTTCATGTGAATATCTGGAGGGAGGGCAATGACTAGGTGAAGATTTGTGGGATATGGTCCTTGTCTTATTTTGCCTTGCCATGGAAATCAACTTGGAAATGTGGGTTCTAGAGAGGGTCTTGAATAAGAAGACTGTTGGGGAAATGGGTATTTTAGCTCACCAAGCATCATCAAAGAAGGTATCCACACAGGAAGGAGATGATTCCACCCAAGAGGAGTGAGCAGAAGAGCATGGAGATGGGAGGGAAGTAGACCAAAAAACTACAGTGGGAAGACTAAATCTAAGGTAAAATGTTTCAGAGGACAGTTAGGAACTTAATAAGTCATCTATATGGGTTGGGCAGATACTTAACAGCTACAGAGTAATTCCAACTTCTAAAATGGAAAAATTTCAATGTCAATGATCTCACTTAATCTTCAAAGTACATCAGTCATCAGTTTTCCCATTTGACAGATGAGGAAACAGAGGCACAGAGAAAAAGCTATCATTCATTCAGAATGCCTGAGTCCCTGATTTAAAACTACCTTCTGTTCTACAATGTAAAGAGTGGCCTCATCTAACATCATAGATTCTTCCTTGGAAGGCTCATATAGAGATTGTGGGATAGAATTTGGGGCTGGTGGTAAACAGTGAAGATATATTATAGTGTAATGAGTAATCAATCAATCGATAAGTATTTACTGAAAGCCAAGCATGTTGATAGACACTAGGGATACAAGTACAAAGAAAGAAGCAATCCCTACTTGCAATGAGTTTATAGTCTACTGAGAGAGACAAGAAGTACATAGAACAATAGATACAGCACAAATATAAAGTTAATAAATACATTTATGCAGGGTTGTTTGGAGCCAATTTGAATGGCTCATAAGAACTGATGGTTAAATTTTCTGTATAAATGTTTACACCTTAGAAATCAGCAAATGCTACAAATCAGGGCTTAATTTATTGTTTTGTTGATTGTCTAGACTTAAGAAAG
This sequence comes from Petaurus breviceps papuanus, assembly GCF_028583685.1. Lineage (NCBI taxonomy): Eukaryota > Metazoa > Chordata > Mammalia > Diprotodontia > Petauridae > Petaurus > Petaurus breviceps. The sequence continues at coordinate 1,000,452 of NW_027187343.1, read as the reverse complement.
TGATAGAGAAAATGTTAATAATGAAGATAAACTTCAAAATATATCTAATTCTTGGTGAGCTCGTTGTTAAATATTTACTAGAGTACCACTGCATATAATGTATACAGTGCTGTGCTGATAAGCTAACTAACAAAGTAGTCAGAGACAAGGTGATTTGGAAGGGAGGGCACTAACAGTTGGTGCTTCAGAAAAGTCTTCATGAAAAAAATAGTGCCTAGGCTGTATCCTAAAGGAAGAGATTCTATGAGACAGGTGAGAAAGGAGTGCAATCCAGTATGGAAGATGGAGAGTTCAAATGTTTAGAAACGAGAGATGGTGTATTCTAAGTGAATGAGGAACAGAGAGAAGGATAGTTTGGCTAAATCAAAAGGTACAGGAGGAAGAGTAGCAGTGAGGCTGGAAACAGAGGTTAAGTTGTGCAGGGATTTAAAAACTAAACAGAAGAGTTAACATTTTATTCTGAAGGCAATTTTACTGGGATTGGTTGAGCTAGAGAATCAAATGGTTAGATCTTTGCTTAAGGAAAATTACTTTAGCAGCAGTGTATAGATTAGACTGGAGGGAGAAGAGATTTGGGGAATGGAGACCAGTATGGCTATTGCAATCATGTGGATGAGAGGTGATGAGAGCCTGGATTAAAAGGGGTAGCTGCGTGAACAGAGAGAGGTGAAATGTAAGGCATATTACGAAGGGAGAAAGGGCAAGATGTGGCAACTGATTGGATTGGTGGGGTGAGAGAAAGTAAAGAGCCAAGGATAATGTTAAAATGACTAACCTGAGACACTGAAAGGATGATGGTGCCAGAAATAGGGCAGTTTAGAAAAGACAATGAGCCTAGCTTTAGAGAAATTGCATTGGAAATGTTTCCAGAGCGTCCAATTTGAAATGTCCAGTACGTTATTGGTGATATGGGATTGACTCTCAGATGAGAGACTGGGACTGGTTATATAGATCTAAGAGTCACATGCAGAGAAAGAAGAGGGACAGAAACAGACAGACAGACAAAAAGAGGCAAAGAGAAAAGGGAGCAGAGAGAAAGGAGGAGGAGGAGATATGAGAGAGGGGGAGGAAGGGAGGGAGGGAAGAAGAGAGAGAGGGAGAGAGAGAGAGGAAGGAGAGAGAAGAGAGAGGGAGGGATGGAGGGAGGGAGATGGAGAGAGAGAGGAGGAGGAGGAGGAAAAGGGAGAGAGGGAGGGAGGGAGAGAGAGAGAAGGAGGGAGAGAGAGAGAGGAGGGGGGAGAGAGAGAAGGAGGGAGAGAGAGAGAGAGAA
>NW_027187343.1:955637-999082 GCF_028583685.1 Petaurus breviceps papuanus | reverse complement strand
GAGAGAGAGAGAGAGAGAGAGAGAGAGAGAGAGAATAGAGTGATGAAAGAAAAGGACTACCCATAGGGGAATACCCATAGTTAGGGGGCATAGTGTGGATGATGAGCCTGCAAAGGAGGCTAGCTAAAAAGAACAAAAGAGAGGTTGAGATGACAACCATCACTGCTAAAGGAGGAATGGGATGATAAAAATGAATGACAGTTTGAGAAACCTGGACCACTTGGCTCACATTTTGCTTTTGGTTTTGTCTCCCAAGGAGAATCATCTTTGCACTGGGATAGAGTGGTTAGCAGGGATCTGACGCCCAAGATAAGAGGAGATGGTAAGACATCTGTGAATTCAGATTAGTGCTTGGCTGACAGATCCACAAGCCATCACTGCTCTCATTTATCTAAACAAATACCCTTACAGTGGGATAGGGCAATCCATCAAGCTACCATTGCTTGATAATGTCCCTTGAGAACATCTAACTCCATTTGTTCTAAGTCAGCACTTAACAAGCTCATTTCTGAGCCATGTAATTTGTTCTCTGAGCTGCTCTACTCACCCGGATCTGATGCCTTGAACAGATGACCAAGGCTGGTTATTTTGAAAGATGTGAATCCAATTACAAACAAATGAGCATCCTAGTTTACAGATCAATCACTTAGGATTTGGTTATTGGGAATCAGCTTCCCAGAGTGCCCAGGCATATTTAACCTGAGGTCCATGGATTCCCTGAAAAGAGGTTCATGGGTTTCATGGGATTTTCAGGTTTTCAGCTTTCAGGGGTTCTGTGAACTCAGATAGGAAAAAATATATATATCTTTATTTTTATTCTTCTCTAGTTGACATAGAGTGTATGGAGCACTGTGCCAGGACCCTGGACAAGCTGTAAAACCCTGGGCAAGTCACTTAACCTTATTTGCTTCAGTTTTCTAATCAGTAAAATGAGCTGGAGAAGGAAATAGCAAACCACTCCAGTATCTTTGCCAAGAAAACCCCAACAGAGTCATGGAGAGTCTGACATGACTATACAACAATTTAAATTTAGTATTTTCTTCAATTATTTAAAACCATGCTTCTAAGAAAAGATTTTTTAGGCTTCCATGAGACTGTGAAAGGCAGTTTGTGATACAAAAAAAAAAATTTAAGAACCCCCTTCCCTAGGTGGTCCTCATCCTTCTGTGAGGGCATAAAACCAAGTTTCCTAATAGTCATTAAACTGAATGCCAGTTTTGAACCTGTACAGATCCTACCAAGGACTCCAAGTCTCAGACATACCTTCCATGTTATCCTCATGAGAGTCCTGGGAGGTAGGCACTATTATTATCCCTGTTTTACTGATGAGGAAATGAAGTTGTTAGTTAATTTAACTTGACAGAAAGAAGTGACTTGCCCAGGGTCACACAACCAGTAAGTAGCCAAGGCCTGAATTGAACTCATTTCTGGGGTGCTGCCTTCTATCCATTGTGCCCATTAGATTTATTACCTCGGACAAAGTCCCTTCTCCTTTCTGCCTTGGTTTCTCTAACTGTAAAATGAAGGTATTCAATTAAATGGCTTCTGAGGCCCCTTCTAGCTCTAAGATACTCAGCTTCTACATTTTCATTCGCAAGGACAATTGTTTTTTAAATGACCCCTTTGATAGATATGTCATAATCTACAATTTACTGGTTAAACATTAGTCGTGGTTTGATCTTGAGCTAGGACACATATACATGCAAACATATCACTCAGAGGATCTGGTGACTATGTCCCATATCACTGTTTCATTGCCATTTACAGAGTACGGCCATACTCCTTTCCCTCCCTTCTCCTCCCATCTGAACAATAATTCCTTACACTTACATAGCCATCTAAGGTTTACAAAGTACCTGTTACTTAGAAACCCTATGGCATGAATTGTGCAAATATTATTTCTAACATTATTATTTTAAATATGATTATATATAAATATAATATTATTACAAATGCTATTTCTAATACATAGACTCCCTCACAATCTCACAGTTAATAATCCTGGCCCAAAGCTATTTCCATTATTCAGTCCCGATTAGATGGTACAACCATTTGCCAAGTGACGTGCCTGAGTCCCAGGATCAGGGGAGCTCCACACACATGGAATACACTCCCAGTCCCCCACTCTTTCTGTTTATGGTAGTGTAAGGATAGCCTCCAACCCCACCCTGGCCAGGGAATACTGTCTTCTAACCTCCTACAGGTTTCATCTGCATCCCAAAGTCAGTACCCTGGACCACTAGCTCCCAGGAGATGGCATCTGGAAGCCTTTAATGAGGAACTAGTGAAACCCAGTGTAAGGCAGACAATCAATACTGCTGTATCCAGGGAGTGGGAGGAAGGAGGGAGAGAAGGAGACACTTCTGTTCCTCTCTGATGAGTTGTATCTGATTTACTGAGCCAGTAAGAGGATTACAGGGCCAAGCAGAGTTTCTGTAGATGAAGGATTTCAAAGCATTACTTATTGAATGAAAGGAGACTTTGGGGGGCTTGTGAAACCTGGGGCTTGCCAAGTATGCTCTCTTTCCAACAGCTGAGAGTGAGGAAGGAAAATTATAGCAATGCTATTCCCAAACTTTAAGGGAAACCTAGGACATAGACCCTTGGCCAGAGACCAAGGTCAGGTTTTACTGCTGAACTCCAAGCCAGGCATTTCCTATTAGGGCCAAGAAGGTTGTTAAAGGTTGGATTGTGTGTGTATATGTGTGCACGCAATGCATTTTTTTATAGTAGCTCTCTTGAATATTTTGGGAAATACAACTACCTGCTCTTGGTACCAACCAGCCTTAAATAAGAAATGGGCAAGGGGCGGCCAGGTGGCTCAGCGAGTAAGAGCACCGGCTCCAGTGTCAGGATGACCTGGATCAAATCCGGCCTCAGATACTCAGCACCACACCCAGAAATAACTGGCCGTGTAACCTTGAGCAAGTTACTTAACCCTGATTGCTTTAAAAAAAAAAAATAAGAAATGGGCAACTGTGGAAGAATACTGGAGAGGAGTTTCTAGACTCTCTCTCCCCCCTTTTTTTGATGGATCAAAGAAATTTTAAAAAATACATTTTGACAAAGGGTGTAAGTAGATACCAAATATCATTGTTATCACAGTATTGTTTTTCACCCCAGCCATGGGAATCTAACCAATTGGGAATGGTTAGGAGCATGCCATTGGAGGGCCCCCATATAATGCTGTACCTCCACTCTCTAGGCATTCCAATCTCTCTGATGCAGGAATTCTTAACCTTTCTTGTGTCGTGGACCCCTTTGGAAGTCTGATGAAATATATGCACCCATTCCTTCTCAGAATAAAGTAGTTAAATGCACTGAATAAAATACAGAAAACTATAAGAGAAGTTAATCCTATTAAAATATAGATAATAAAATATGAAATAAATATATACACTATAAGAGTTCATATTCCCCAGGCTAAGAACCCCTATATCTAGGGCTACATTCAGTTCAAACTAACAAATATGTTTATTCTGTACCTACTATGTGCCAGAAGCTAGAGGTAAAAGGATGAAAAGCATCACAGACCCTCTCCAAGCTCCTTAAAGACAGGGACAATTTCATTTGTGTCTTTATAATCTTAGCACCGTGCTGGGAATGTAATAGGTGCTTAATAAATACTGATTGAATTAAGCTGAACTCAAGATGCTCATCATGTAATTTGGAGAGACAATATGAATATTCTGGTTACTTCCCCTCCTTGGTAGGGTTTGTCAGCTCATCTCCAATACTGGAGGCCACCAATGTTTCCACTCTCCTGCCCTCTCACCCCATCCATCCCACAAGTTTCCCTTCCTGTCTTTGTGCCCACTCTCAGCATCCCACAAGTCAATGATTACGTGCCTGCCCTGGATCTGGAAGTTGATTCCCAACCAGCAAACTGAATTCCCATAGGGTTGGAGTGGCCTAGAACATTCAACCTGGGGGGAGAAACCATAATTCAGCTTTAATACCTTGCAAGATGGGTGGCTAGCAGTGTGGGAAAATTATTTGCCATGAGAAACCTCTCATCAATACTTATGATAGATCTGCACTCTCATTGAGATGGGTCTTCCCGCCAGCAGTGTAGCTCCCGACCCATTCCTCTTCTATAACATCAGAATCGTAATTCCTGTATTATGAGGTAGCTAGGTGGTGCAGTGAATAGAACGCTGAGGCTGTAGTCAGGAAGAACTGAGTTCAGATTTGGCCTCAAATGCTTAATTTGAGTCGCTTAACCTCTGATTGCCTCAGTTTCCTTAACTGTAGAATGGGTGTAATAATAGCCCCCCCCCGGGGTTGTTATGGGGATCAGATAAAATGATATTTGTAAAAAGCACTTAGCACATATTTGGCGCTAAATAAATGCATGTTCCCTTCCTCTTCCTTTCCTTCCCTTTCCTATACTACCTCCTTCACCAGGTAACTGTGTAAGGCAAATGAGAAAATGTATGTAGGTAAAGCATTGTGCAGGCATTATAGCACTGTACAGGGTATTTGGAATAACCACTAAAGCTTGAGCTGCAGTAAGACTTTTGGGACACTCTGTATGAATGTCAGTAGAAGGAACAGTAGAAGCAGTTGTTCTACATGCCTTCTTGTGGTGATCCATCATTGTGATCTGTCTTTCAGACCACCTGGACTTGAATTATGGCCCTGAGGTGACCTCCCCCAAAGAGCTGCAGTTGCTTTCATATTGGGGCTCTTTTCCAATGAAGAATTCTGCAGTTTTCATTTCGTTTCCTAAAAGTCAGAGTAGTGACTCTGTGAAAAGTTGTTAAACAACATATGTTCAATGTGAAAATGTCTATCCTCACTTGAAACTTTCCTTGTTTAAAGTATAAAATAAAGACTCTTCATTGTGTTGTATAGTGACTTTGGGTTTTTAGTAATCCATGGAAGAGGGGAGTTTGAAAGTTATTGCATATTGTTGTCTATTGTAGCTCATGTACTGTCTGAATGACTACAATTGTTTGTGAAAAGTGTCTTTAACAAAGCTGGGAATAGCCTTACTATTTTTACTTGGGAAATGAGGTGGTGCAGGCCCTGGAGTCAGAAAGATTCATCTTCATGAATTCAAAGCCAAGTTTCAGACACTTACTAGCTGTGTGACCTTGGGCAAATCACTTAACCCTGTTTGCCTCAATTCCTCATCTCTAAAATGAGCTGGAGAAGGAAAAAAGCAAACCACTCCAGTATCTCTGCCAAGAAAAGCCCAAATGGGGTCAATGAAGCATTGGACACAACTGAAAAATAAACAACACTTTGGCTTGGGGTGGGGGTGGGGAGGGATCTAGGTCTTTCCATAAGTACTTCATAAAAGATCTATCCAAGATGCCAGAGGCCTTCTTCTAGGTTTTTAAATACTTCATCAGCACCAGAAGAACACTTGGGCTGTCCACTTGTTATCTGTCCATCTTGCTACTTACTACTTGGACCTATCCTTGATGACTATTCCTCAGCTAGGTGTTGTCCCACCTACTCAATATTCACCTACTCAATAAACTCTAGTGAATCTTTATCTTTATTACCTCAAGGATAAGATATAAAATCCTCTATCTGGCATTTAAAGGTTTTTAATACCAAGCCCCTTTCTATTTTTCCAGTCTTCTTAAGCTTGATTCCCTATCCATGTACTCTACAATCTAGTGATACCAGCATTTTTGTCATTAATGACACTCTATCTCCTTACTCCATGGCTTCTTACTGGCTTTCCCCAAAAACTAGGACCCTCTCTCCTGACCTCTACATCTTGCATTCTTCTGAGGAGTCCATAGGCTTCAGTAGACTTTCAAAGAGGTCTATGACACAGAAATGGTTAAGAATCTTTGCTCAGGGGAGCGGCCAGGTAGCACAGTGAGTAAGAGCACCGTCTCCAGTGTCGGGATGACATATAGATTGAATCCTTATTACCCCCCAGAAACACCTGGCCGTGTAAATTTGAGCAAGTTACTTAACCGCAATTGCTTAGGGGCGGCCAGGTGGCTCAGCGAGTAAGAGCACTGGCTCCAGTGTCAGGATGACCTGGGGATCAAATATAGGCTCATATACTTAGCACCACACCCAGAAATAACTGGCCGTGTAACCTTGAGCAAGTTATTTAACCCCTATTGCTTTAAAAAAAAAAATCTCTGCTCAGGGAGAATGGGGTCAATAGGCTGCAGTAAATTAGGACTTTATTGTCCAGCAAAACTAGCCTTCTTGCTATTCTTCATATAAGATATTCCATAATCTGTCTCCATGCTTTGAACAAACCATCCTCTGTGCCTGGAATGTACTCCAGCTGGTGTTGCAGTGGATTGGATGCCAAGTCTGGAGTCAGGAGGATCTGATTTCCAATCTAGCCTCAGACACTTACGAGATGTGTGACCCTGGATAAGTCACTTAGCCTCCATTTGCCTCAGTTTCCTTAAGTATAAAATAGAGATAATAATAGTACCTACCTTGCAGAATTGTTGTGAAGATTAAATGTGATATTTTTAAAGTGCTTAGCACAGTGCCTGGAATATAGCAGGTGCTATATAGATACTTTCCCCTTCCCTTCCCCATTTCCAGTTCTTAGAATCTTTGGTCTCCATCAAAACTTAGTTCAAATGTCATTTTCTAACTAAGACCATTCATGATTTCCAGTCCCCACCCCATCTTGCTAGTGCTTCCTTCCTCTAAATTTACCAGCTATTCATTTGGTATATATCTTACATGCATTCATATTGTCTTCCCCTTATGGGAAGGTAGTGTCAATTTTTTTACCTTTCTATCCCCAGTGCCTCACATAGCAGGCATTCAGTAAATTTGGAGTGACTGGTTGACTGAAGGACAGCTAACAGGGCCTGAGGGAGAAAGGTACCATGGTGGGAAGAAAGTCATAGTATACATTGAAGTAAAATTTTTCATCCTACTATCTCTATTTTCTTTATAGACTTTAAAAAATGCACCATGTCAGTCTTCATTCTTCAATTCTGGTTCTTCTAGTGTTAAGCCTTAATCTAGAAAAGTAAATAATATAGAGCTAGGTCAACCTAGAGTTCATGGGGCTAACCAAATCAAAAAGCTGGAGAAAGCAACACAAAGAAGGACAGGGAAACAGAGGACTAAGGTGGAAAGGGGTGTGTGTGTCTGTTTCTTGGCATAGCTTTTGTGACACTGATGTTCTTTTGGGGAGGGGGGGGGGCAGATCGTACTCTCCATGCCTCTTGCTCACTGTCCCTCACTAATGGCCACTGTGGAAGATGGCTCCCTCCTCTGTTTCAGAGATCCAGGAAGTGGTGCAGTGTGGTGAAAATAGATACTCCCACCACCCTAGGAGTCTGAAGACCTGGTTTTGTTATGGCAGTGCATTGGAAAGACCATTTGATTTAGAGCAAGGGAATCTGTGTTTAAATTCTGGCTCTGCCACTTACTTATCTGGGTGTCCTTAAAGCTTTCTGAGCCCTCTGTTTATCCCCATCTATAAGTTAGGGATAACAATATTTTACCCTGACTACTTTGAAGGTTTTGAGGATAGTATTTATTTTGCAATGGGACAGATAATGCTAGTCCTGGAGTCAGAAAGACCTAAGTTCAAATCCAGTCTCAAATATTTACTAGCAGTGTGACCCTGGGAAAGTCACTTAACTCTGTTTACCTCAGTTTCTTCATCTATAAAATGAGCTACAGAAGGAAATGGCAAAACCACTCCAGTTTCTTTGCCAAGAAAACCCCAAAAAAGGGTGATAAAGAGTTGGGCATGACTGAACAACAAAAATAACTTCCTTTGCAAATCAAAAACACTCTATAAATATGAGTGAAGATGCAGTGTGTCATAGCAGATAGAGAGCCAAAGAATAAAAAAGGTCTGGGTTCAAGTACCACCATTTGTACATCCTGGCTGTGTGCTCTTGGAGTAGGGGGTAAGACAATATGCTCCCAACTCAGTGAAAGACAGCAATTCTCACAGACTAAAAACTGTAGAACAGTTGTTAAACAGCACTAATAGAAAAAATTTCTTCCTCAGGAGCTGATGACATGAAATGTCTGATAAAAACAATATAAAAATACAAATAAAATAAAGCCCTGAGTTATTAATACTAAAAAACTGATCGAAGATCATTTGAAGACAGCTGGCCTGATGTCTGGTATCAAAGAAGGAGGGGGAAATGAAACATGAAAATACTTTTTGTTGATTGGGTTTTTTTTAGGGATGGCTTCACTGGACTTCCTATAGTCATGTCATATCTCTTGGTCTCAATTTTCTTTTCTTTATGTAACAGGGAGATTAGGTAGCTATGATCTTCAGGTGACTAAGGCTCTATGTCTCAAATTGAACATACCCATGAGGCCAAAAGGCCCAATAGAGAGCAGGGACAGAAGAGATGTGACCTATTTCTTGACCACTGGAACCAACATCAAGGATATAGGAGGACAGAGGAAGCAAGATGGTAGGTGTGGCAGAGACTTCTAATGTCTGGCTTGCCCTTGCCTATCCTTCCCCTGTTCCACTAATGATGAGTAACAGCAACGAATAGTCAGAGATCCTTGCCAGCGATATAATATTGAAAGAACAAACATCACCTGTAGGAATTTTTATCTTCTTCCAAATCCATACCTCCCACCATGATTTGGAGTCCCAGATTCAGAATTCTTTCATCTAATGACTGGTTTTATGGGATACAAGTTGAATAACAGTTTCCTACATCACAGGAGGAACTAAATAAACTGAACAGTGTTTTCCCTATAACTTCTGCTTTTGGAGTGACCTAAATACTACCTGTAAGAAAGCTGGGTCCAGCAGAAGCTATGGGAATGCAACCATATGGCAGGTGTTTTATTATATATTGATTATTCCTTTTATTAATTCTATGAAAAGGGTAAAATGCTGTATGTGGTATCCATGTCTGTCTGTCTGCAGGGTTGACTCCATGATGCTAAAGTCCCAGTACTAGGACTCAATAAAAAAATTATAGGAGAAGTTCATGGAGGTGTCAGGGGCTCAGAACTACTTTGATTGAGTAAAACTATCAGTCACATCATTTAAACTAGCAAAATGGCCTGGACAACCAAAGAGAGGTAGAGTTGGGGGACAGAAGGTCTCTAACTATCTGAAAACAATAGAGAACTTGGCATTTCCCCAGCATTTTCTCTCAGCTTGGTGGAGCACATAACCACAAGGGTGATAGGGAAGTTTTCTAGAGCAAGACCCTTTTTTGTTGTTGAATAGGATCAGGTTAGTGGCTAGCAATGCCACCTGGTGGTTAGACCAGGTAATAAAATGTTACCCTTTAGATTCTAGATCCTATGATCCAATGAAACCAAGTAAGAGGAAAACAGCTTCTCCCTCAGGTTTGGAAAGACTTAATGTATTAAAAAAAAAAAAACATGTCAGATATCTCCATGTATAAAAACTGTATTCCTACCTGCACTGGGAACTACTCTCAAACAGCTTCAGTCTTTTCATGGATTTTTTTTTGATTGTGGGCATCTTTTGATGTTCTGACAGAGCCAGCATGCTTTAGATGAGCCCTGTTGCTAAGAAACAAGTCCTAGATGTATCTTTAAACACAAGGCCCCACACAGCGCATTCCTCCTTACTAAATTCTATTGTGTGTTTTCTTTTGGAGCTTAGCTCAGATGGAAGGCTGGTCTTCCAGAGGCCACCTCTGAGCTCTCAGCATAATCCAATTAATTGCCCAATTGCACAAACAGACTGAAGCCTTTTCAGGAGCATGTCCTGAAGACTTAAAGAATGAGGATGAGGTATTTTTTGCTATCAGTCCTGAATGTAACAGATGGTCTTAAACTTTGAATCTGCGGCTGTAAGACCTAAAAAGGTTAGTTAATTAAACTTCACCCTGCTGGGAGTTTGTCAGAGAGAAACTGAGGCAGTAGGAGAATAATGGTCCTTCTGCTTATCAAATGCCAGTGAAGTTTCAGTGAAGCATTCTCCTCAAGATGTGATTTAGTACCAATGTGACCTTGGGCAAATTACTTCATCTCTTTGGGCCTCAGTTTCCTTATCTGTAAAATGAGGCAGTTGAAGTAGATCAGTGATTCTTAACCTTTTCTTTTGTTTCATTGACCTCTTTGGTGGTCTAGTGAAACCTCTAGACTTCTCAGAATAAGTCTTTAAAATAATTTAAGAAAATGCTAGATTTAGTTAGAGGTTAATTAAAATAAAGTTGTGATTTTTTTTCCCCATACAAGTTCATGATGAATAATCTCTGAATGAGATGATCTTCATCTGAGCCATTGTTGCCTAGTAGTTATCCTGTCTTTGGGCTCTCAGGGCTACTAATCTGTTCATTCATTCATCAAACATTAAGTGCCCACTATACGTAAGGCAATGTGCCAGGCATTGTATACTATAGGTATTATAAAAAGGTCCTTCTGTTCTTTCAAGAATAACCACCCTCCCACCCCCATTGGATGGGCTTTAAGACAAACCCAGCTTGTGCTGCATCCTGCATTCTAGCAGCTCCTGTTATATAAACATTCTAATGTAGTGGTTTCCAACTGTGGGTCCCAGGCGGAGGACCTTGAATTAATGCAAGTGGTTCACATATCTATATGCATTTCCACAAATGAGAAAACATACCTTCTGTAGAGTGAATCAACACTATGTCTGGCATACATCTATATGACTGTTTTTGAAACATAGGCAAATTCTGCTTTAATTAATAAAATACATATTCAAATGTATAAAAAGAGCAACATCTCCCTCAGTTTCCTCATCTGTAAAATGGGAATAATAATAGCATCTTCCTCCCAGGGTTGTTGTGAGAATAAAACGAGATATTTGTAAAGCCTTTGCAAAGCTTAAAACACTATATAAATGGTAGCTATCAATATTATCATCTTATCTATCAAAGACACCAGGAGTGCCTCTATGACACTATATCGTTTTGATGATTTTTTATGTTAAAAGCAGTGTTTATATTTTAGAAGTCTGACAACATTGTTCTTGTTGCACATCTAGTGTTTTACCCTCTAATCAGAGTTAATTCAATTCAGCAAATATTCTTTCCCCACTACATGCAACTGGAAGAAGTTGAAGGAAAGGGGAGAGAAGATCCCAGTAGCAGCTATTTGTTCCTCCCTGATAGAAAATCAGTTGACAAATACACCAAGGGTAGCATTTGGGGCAATCAAAGTGAATCCCTCTTCTTACATTTAGAACACAAAGCCTAGAATGTACCCACAGAAAGAGCAAGGACCACTGGGGGTTAAAATGGATGAAGGGAACAGACATTTATTAAGCATCTACTATGTGCCAAGTACTGGGCTTTATCAGTATAATCTCATTTAATCTTCAACTGTGGGCGTGCCATTATTATCCTCATTTTACAGTTGAGGAAACTGAGGTGGATAGTGGCCAAGTGAGTCACTTGCCCAGGGTCACATCACTAGGAGGTGTCTAAGGCTGGATTTAAACTCGTGTCTTCATGTCTCTAAGCCCAGAACTCCATTCTCTTTTCTGTCTAGCTGCTTCTGGGCCACCTGGGTTGAGACAGTATCAGATTCAAATGACAAATTCTGGGAAACCCAAGATTATCATATCAGCAAAGGGAGGGTGAATTCAAGTTTATTCATACCAGGCATCATCTGGATTTTGAGAAATTTGGGAACCAGTTGTGTCTCTGACCCAGTAATGACAAACACCCACTTTGTTCACCAGTGTGCAGTTGCTTCTAAGCTCTCGCCTGCGGTATGTAGCAGCCAGGCAACAGCTCTTTATTAAGGGCTCATTTTTTTTTCAATGCAAGAAAGCAACGTCCTTAGCAGCCATAAAGAAAACAAATGCAGTTTTCCTTTTTTTCCCCAATGATGCTCATTGTGCACTTCAGAGGGAGATGGTACTTACTGTTGCAAAGAGCCCCACTTCCCATTATGCCCTAATGGTGCTCAGAGCAGCACTCAGAGGCATGTTGAGATGATTGCTCTTATCCTGGTTGGGGGATTGGGGAGGGGGGAGGAGAGTGTGGAAAAGGGGAAGGGAGGAAAAATCTGTAAAGCCAGAGAGAGAAAATGTAGATGTGACCATGAAAATCTCCAGATCAAAGCCTTAAAGCCAGAAGAGAGATCTTCCAGAGCCAAGATGGCAGGGTAAGTAAGGAACCCTCTGAAGCCCTCCTAAATTTCCCTCCAAACAACTAGAAAACTTTCTCAGGATTGAACTAGGAGCAGGGAAGAAGTTTACCTGGCTGGCAGGAAAGGTCTGTCTCACTGGAATGGGAGGGGAGAAGGTCCAAGAACAGTAGTAGCAGCAGCTAATTTCACAGCAAGGGGCCTGCAGCAAACCTCCAAGCCTGAGGTAATCCATCAGGAAGGCCCCACTTTCCTGCAAACCAGCAGCCCCCAAGGCAAGTGAGCAGCCTGTGCAGCTCAGCAAGGTCCCACCCCAGAGACACCACTCTCAGCACAAGCCACCAGTGAGGCCTTGACCCCACTTCAGGCTGGCCAACAGCGAGAGGCCACCCCTGTTTCCACAGCAACCTATCAATAGGGCCCCCACCCCTGGAGCAGACCAGCAACAACATGCTTCCTCCAGAACCAGCCACCAGAAAAACTCTGTTACAGTAGCAACCCAGAAGAAAGACCTCACCCCTAGGATAGGGCAGCAACTAAACCCCATACCCAGGGGATCTTAACAGGGAGGACCCCAGTACAAGCCAGAAGGGTATCCTAGCCTCCAGGGAAGCAAATAGCTAAGCCCTGAAGCCCAGTGGAAGCCAGCAGTAAGACCCTGAGCCCCAGCACAAAAAGCTTGGGAACGTACAGGACCAGAGCTCAACTCTCACATATAAACAATTAGTCACCAAAAATGCAGGAAAATGAGCAAAAAACAAAAAAGAATGTGACTATAGAAAGTTATTATGGTGACAGTGAGGATCAAGGCATCAACTTAGAAGAGGACAATAGTGTCAAAATGACTACATGTAAAGTCCCAAAGAAAAATGTAATTTGGTCTCAGGCCCAAAAAAGAATTTTGGAAGAGCTTAAAAAGGATTTTAAAGAGCAAATTAGAGAAGTAGAAGAAAAATTGGGAAAATAAATGAGAGTAATGCAAGAGAATCATGAAAAAAAAGTCAATATCATGGGAAAAGTTATACAAAAATTTACTGAGGAAAATAACTCCCTAAAAATAAAATAGCCAAATGGAAAAGGAAGCACAAAAGCTCACTGAAGAAAACAATCCCTTAAAAATTAGAATTGAGCTAATGACTCTATCAAAATAAGATAAAACAAAATAAAAAAAGTAGAAGAAAATGTGAAATTTTTCACTTGAAAAATTACTTACCTAGAAAATAGATCCAAGAGGGATAATATAAGAATTGTTGGGCTACCTGAAAGTCATGATGGAAAAAAAAGCCTAGACAACATCTTTCAAGAAATTATCAAAAAAATATTGCCTTGATATATTAGAACCAGAGGGCAAAATAGAAATTGAAAAAATCTACTGATCATCACCCGAAAGAGATTCCAAAATAAAAACTTCCAGGGACATCATAGCCAAATTCCAGAGCTCACAGATCAAGGAGAAAGTATTGCAAACAACCAAAAAGAAACAATTCAAATATTGTGGAGCTACAGTCAAGATTACACAAGATCTGGCAGCTTCCACATTAAAGAACCAGAGGACTTGGAGTATGACATACCAAAAGGCAAAGGAGTTAAGAATAGAACCAAGAATCACCTGCCTGGAAAAAGTAAATATAATCTTTCAGGAAAAAATGGATATTTAATTAAATAGAGGGCTTTCAAGCATTCCTAATTAAAAGACCTGAACTAAATGAAAAAAAAATTGATCTCCAAATATAAGACACAAGGAAAACATCAAAAGGTTAAAAAAAAAAAGAAAGATGAACATAAGAAATTAAATAAGATTACAAGATAATATTTGTAACTCCCAAGAACTTTATTACTATAAGAACAATTAAAAGGAGTTTATATAGACAGAAGGTATGGATATAACGTGACTTTGATGGGATGATACCTCCCCCCTCAAAAAAATAAAGGGGTAAGAAAGAAAATTGCATTTGAAGAAAGAGGAGGGAGATTGAATGGAGTAAATTATCCCACATAAGTGAGGCATGAGAGAGAGCTATTACAATAGAGGGGAAGATGGCAGGAGTTTACTCTTATCAAAACTGACTCAAAGAGGGAATAACATAAACACTCAGTTGGATATAGAAATCTATCTTACCATATCCTTTCAGATAATAATGCAATAAAAATTACATGTAATAATTGACAATGGAAAGAGAGATTTAAAATTAACTGGAAATTAAATATTCTAATCCTTGAAAAAAAGTAGGTCAAAGAACAAATCATAGAAATAATTGATAATTTCATTAAAGAAAATGACAATAATTAGATAAGATACTGAAATTTATGGGATGCCACCAAAATGGTACTTAAGGGAAATTTTACATCTCTAATTGCTTATATCAATAAAGTGGAGAAAAAGCAGATCAATGAATTGGGCACACAACTAAAAAAACTAGAACTGGAAATCCTGAAAATCAAAGGAGAGATTAATAAAATTGAAAGTAAGAAAACCACTGAACTACTAAATAAAACTAGAAGTTGATTTTATGGAAAAAAAAAACAATAAAATAAATACAGCATTGGTTGATTTGATATAAAAAAATGAAAGAAAACCAAATTACCAGTATCAAAACAAAATGGGTGAATTTGCCACTAAGGAAGAGGAAAATAGACAATTGCAAGGAGCTATTTTGTCCAGTTACATGCAATAAATCTGGCAATGTAAATAAAATGGATAAATACATATAAAAATATAAATTATCCAGGTTAACAGAAGAAGAAATAAAATACTTAAATAACCTAATTATTACTAACCCAAAAAAAGACTTGAATAAGCTATGAAAAAATCCCCAGGACTAGATGGATTCACAAGTTAATTTTAGAAAAAAAATGTAAAGAACAATTAATCTGAATACTAAGAAGGAGACCTATCAAATTCCTTTTATGACACAAATATGGTGCTGATACCCAAAACAGAAAGAACCAAAACAGAAAAAGAAAATTATAGACCAACTTCCCTAATGAAAACTAATGCAAAATTTTTAAATAAAATACTAGCTAAAAGACTGTGGCAATATATTACAAGGATCATACACTATGACCAGCCAGGATTTATACCAGGAAAGTAGGGCTGGTTCATTATTTTTAAAACCATCAGCATAATTGACTATATCAATAACAAAATCAACAGAAATCATATGATTATCTCAATAGATGCAGAAAAACCTTTGACAAAATACAGCACTCATCCCTATTAAAAACACTAGAGAGCATAGGAATAAATGGAACTTACCTTAAAATAATTACTATTTATCTAAAAACATCAGCAAGAATTATCTCTAATGTGGATAGAACTCATTCCAATACAATCAAGGTGAATCAAGTATGCCCATTATCACCAATAAGGGAAGAAAAAGAAATTAAAGGAATTAGAATAGGCAACAAAGAAACAAAATTATCACTCTTTGAGGAAGATATGATGTTATACTTGAAAAATCCTAGAGAATCAACTAAAAAATGACTTGAAATTATTAAATTTAGAAAAGTTGCAGAGTATAAAATAAAGCCACATAAATCATCAGCATTTCTATATATTACCAACAAAGTCCAGCAGCAAGAGACAGAAAGAGGAATTCCATTTAACATAACTATAGATAATATAAAATACTTGGGAGTCAACCTTCCAAGACAAACCCAGGAACTATATGAAAACAACTATAAAGCACTTTTCACACGAAGTCACATCTAAACAATTGGAAAAATATTAATTGCTCATGGGTAGGCTAAGCCAATATAATAAAAGTGACAATTCTACCTAAATTAATCTATTTATTTAGTGTCATATCAAACTATAAAATTTATTTTACAGAGCTAGAAAAAATAACAAAATTCACCTGGAAGAACAAAAGGTCAAGGATGTCAAGAGAATCAATGAAAAAAAATGTGAAGGGAGGTAATCTAGCTGTACCAGATTTCAAACTGTATTACAAATTGGTAATTATCAAAACAATCTGGTACTGGCTAAGAAATTAGATGATTGATCAGTGAAATAGATTTGGTACACATTACATTATAGAAAATGACCATAGTAATCTAGTATATGATAAACTCAAAGATCCAAGCTGGTGGAACAAAAACTCATTATTTGACAAAAACTGCTGGGAAAACCGAAAAACACTATGTCAACTGAAAAACAGTATGGCAGAAACTAGGTATAGACTAATATCTCATACCAAGATAAGGCCAAAATGGGTACATAATTTACACATAAAGAATGATACCATAAACAAGTTAAAAGAGCATGGCATAGTTGATCTGTAAGATTTATGGATAAAGGAAGAACTTAAGACCAAAGAAGACAGAGAGCATTACAAAATGTAAAATAGATGATTTTGATTATATAAAATTAAAGCTTTTGCACAAACAAAACCAATGCAACCAAAATTATAAAGAAACCAAAATTGGGGGGGGGGTCGGTTTGCAGCAAGTATTTCTAATAAAGGCTTCATTTATCAATATAGGGAGAACTGAGCCAAATTTATAAACATACAAACCATTCCCCAACTGATAAATTGGAAAGGATATAAACAGGCAGTTTTCAGACAAAGAAATCAAAGCTATCTACAGTTATGTGAAAAATGCTCTAAATCACAATTGATTAGAGAAATGCAAATTAAAACAACTCTAAGGTATGACCTCACACCTATCAGATTAGCTAATATAACAAAAATGAAAACATTGGATATTGGAGAGAATGTGAGAAAACTGGGACACCAATGCACTGTTGGTAGAGTTGTGAACTGATCCAACCATTCTGGAGAGCAATTTGGAACTATGCCCAAAGTGCTATAAAACTGTGCATATTTGATCCAACGATACCACTGCTAGGTCTATACCCCAAAAACATACAAAAAAAGGGGAAAGGACCTATTTGTACAAAAATATTTATGGCAGCTCTTTTTGTGGTAGCTAAAAATTAGAAATTGAAGGGATGCCCATCAATTGGGGAATGGCTAAACAAGTTGTGGTATATGATTGTAATGGAATATTACTGTGCTATAAGAAATGAGAAGCAGGACAACTTCAGAAAAACCTGGAAAGACTTACATGAACTGATGCAAAGTAAAGAGAACCAGGAGAACATCATACACAGTAACAGCAATAGTGTTCCATGAAGAATTGTGAATGACTTAGCTATTCTCAGCAATACAATGATCCAAGACAATCCCAAAGGACTAATGATGAAGCATACTATCCGCCTCCAGAGAAAGAACTGATATTGTTTGAATACAGACTGAAGCATGCTATTTTTCACTCCTTCATTTTTTTTATTTTATTCAAGTCTTCTTGTGTAAAAGAACTAATATGGAAATGTTATATGTAATTGTACATGTATAAGCTATATCTGATTGCTTAGCCTTTTAGGAAGGGGGAGGGGAGGGAAAGAGGGAGTAATAGAATTTAGAACTCAAAACTTTAAATTAAAAATGTTTTTAAAAAAGAAGTGGGTTGATCTATTGCATAACACATTTTTATTCCTGTGACATTAAAAAGCTAAATTTAATAACTAAAAAAAAAGCTGGAAGAGTCTTCAGAGTTCATCTAGTCTAACCTCATTTTACAAAAATTAGACAATGAATACAAGCCAGAACCAGCATTTTGAAATAGCTTATAAGATCTTTAGATCTAGAGCTGAAAGAGACCACAGAGGCCATCTAGCACAACCTTTTCATTTCCCAAATGAGGAAATCGGGGTCCAAGGAGTTAAGTGACTCTGGGATATGAACTCAAGCCCTCTGATTTTGAAAACCAGCTCTTTTTCTACTGCACTGATCACCTCCTTTTCTCCCTTCCTGCCTTCCCACACAATCCACTACTGAGGCTAAAAACATGTGTGCCTCCTTGAGAGGTCTCAGAGCAGATCTGATGCTAATTCACACTATATGCTGTTTGTCTCTCAGTTGCCCTCACCAGATAATGAGTAGAACAATCCCTGGCCAATAGTTCCTTTCCCAGGGCTTTCTTAGGGGAAAGTCTTTTGAGTTTCAAAGATGGCAAGTATAGTTCAAATCTAAAATGTTACTGTTGATATGATAAGATACCTTACCCTAGCTAAGTGAATGATGGCATATTAATGTCAATATTATACTATAGTGCCATAAAATAATGCAAATATAAGGAAATGTGGAAAGAACTCTGTGAGGTGCTTCAGAATGAAATCTTTTTTCAGTTATTAAAAATTCCAAACTTAATGAACTTTCTATAAACAAAGCAGAATGCATAAAGAGGACTGTTTATGAAACTAGGAATCTTATTCTTTTTAATAGTACATAATAAATACAAATTTTTCTTTCTCTTTCTTTCTTTTCCTTCCTCCTTCCCTTCCTCCTTTCCTTCCTCTCTCCTTCCTTTCTCCCTCCTCTATTTCTTTTTTCATCCCTCCCTCTTCCTTTTTTCTTTCCTTACTTTTCCTTCCTTCTTTCTTTTTTCTTCCTTCCTTCCTTCTTTTCTTTCTTTCTCCCTCCCATGTCTCCCTATGTCATCAAGATCAGAAGTACAGAAGCTATCCATTACTGATCTGCAGAGTTTTAAGTGATTCTGTTTCCAGTCTAGGCCAGTTCTCCCTTCCTTAGCTAGCCTAGTGATCCACTGCTTCTGGAGGTTACCCTATTGGTGCCAGACTTAGTACAGACACCAGACTGTCTTTAGACACTGCAGATCAGAATTCCCAGGCTCAAGTGATCCACTAATATTGGCCACCCCAGTAGTAGAGAGAAGACATTCACTATAACATGTCACTTTCAAAGCTATCCTGTTTTCCTCTGCTTCCTTTTGAACATCCTTGTGTTCTCTTCTGTGATTTTTGGCATTACCATTGATATACTTCCACCCACCTTAAAAAAAAGGAAAAAATCCTCATAACAAATAAGCATAGTCAGGCAAAATAAACTCAAGCCTTGACCATGTCTCCAGAGGGAGAACAAGTCTTTCTCTACACCTTGAGTCTGTTAGCTTTCTGTCAGTAGGTAGGTAACATGCTTTATCATCTCTGAAGATATGTTGAGTCACTACTTTGATCAGAGTTCTTAAGTCTTTCAAAGTTGGGTTTGGTTTTTGTTTGTTTTCACAATATGGCTTATTGTATAAATTATTCTTCTTATTCTGCTCTAATCACTCTATTTCAATTCATACTTTCTAGTAGTCTCTGAAAACATCTCTTTTGATGTTTCTTATGGTACAATAATTCATTATGTCTATATACCACAATTTGTTCAACCATTCAACAATTGATAAGTATTCCCCTAGTTTCCAGTTAGTTTCTTTTCTTCTATCCTTTCATCCCTTCTTCATGATCAGAAAGTTTGTTTTTCTTATGACTATTCTCTTCCCAGGATTATCCTTCCTCTTAACTGCTCCCATCCCATCCCCACCTATTTCCCTGTCAAGTCTGATGTATTTCTACACCTAATTGTGTGTGTGTGTGTGTGTGTGTGTGTGTGTAGCATGTATATGTTCAATCCTCCTTTGATTCAGTATGAGATTCACCAGATGTCCACTCTTCCTACCCCTTCTTCCATGTTTATATACTCTTCTCACATACCAAAATTATGAAAAATAACAAGTTCAACCTCCTTTTTCTTCCTTTCTATACTAGTATATTCCTTCTACCCTTCCTTTTCTTTTCCCTCCACCTCCCCTCCTCTTTTTTCTTGTTTAACTTCCTCAATAACTTTCAAAGACATTCAAGATCTGAAGTCACTTATTTCTGCTCCTTTGAGAATGTAAGCATGACAGTGTCTTAGACTCCCTTCCAAATGCTCAAATAAATTTGCCTTTCTAGGTTTCTCTTGACTTTTGTGTTTGTAGTCAAAGTTTCTACTCAGTTCTGGTCTTTTCACCAGAAATAATTGAAAATTCTCTGTCCCATTAAAGGTGTATATCTTTCTCTATGGAATTTTACTCAGCTTTGTAAAGTGATTCTTGGATGAAGCCTATACCTTTTGCCTTTAAGAATATGGTGTCCCAAGATATTCTCTCAATTATAACAGACTGCCAGGTTTTGTGTGATCATGACTATGGTTCCTTGATATTTGACCTCTTTTTTTTGACTGCTTGTAATATTTTTTTTTCTTGGAAATGGAAGCTCTTGATTTTGACTACAACATTATTGGGACTTTTGGGGGGGGGGCGGATTTCTCATAGAAGATGATAAATAGATCCTCCAGAATTTTACTTTGTCCTCTAAACAGTTTTCATTTATGATTTCTTGAAATGGAGTACAGGAGACTTTTTTTAAAAATAGAGAAAAAACACAAATATCTTTGCTTGATTGCTTACTAATTGTTTGGGTTCTAGTTCTACCTTGTTAAAGGCTAGGGCTTTGGTTGACAATCGCCCAATGTTTTGAACATTCGTTTTTTTATTTTATTTTATTGACAGTTGTTAAATTTTAAAAGTAGTTTTCTTTCTCCTTCCTGCTCTCCTGTGGATATCCCAAGGAATTGCTGTAAGTTTTCATCAGGCCTGAGCTTCTAAAGAAGTCTCACTTAGCTGAGGTTCAGACAACCTACTTGAAACCAGTGGGGAATATTTCCAGGGGCAGCAAGTGACTACTCAGCACTCTCTTCCCTAACATGAAGCAGGGCTACAGGCCACAGGTCGTGTTCTGGAGAAGGTTGGCCCTGCCTCCAGGTATACAACACTTGACAGGGACAAAATACCTTCTTTTTCTCTTTCTTCCTCAGCGTGTGTGTGTATATGTGTGTTTTTTGAACAACACTCTTAGCAAAAACACAAGTCAGTAATAATAGCAGCATCTGTCAATGATATATATGCAATCTTTTCCCTGTATGCCTGTGTGCTGAGAAAGAGAGAAGCACATAGCCAGCATGGGGAACAACAATTGTGTTTTTAACTTTTGAAAATTTTCAGATATGTCTATATTGTGAGCATGCATGTATATCCTCAAACACACACACACACAAATACATGCACAACAGCCCCACCTTCCATCCTAAAGATGGCAAGTTTGACAGTTAAGAAATAGAGGTTAAACGTGTAGACTGGGAGTCTGGCATTCCTCCTCCCGAATGGCCCCATCTGCATTCCCAACACTACATAAATAATAACAGTCAACACAGTGGTTTTCTAGTAATTCATAATTCCTTATGATTCATAATTCTGGGTGATTCAAACCCCCTCATTGGCGTCTAATCACCCAGTTCGGTAAGGTGCTGCTCAGCATGGTGCTGAACACATAATTTGCCCAGCGGAAAGAGTCCCCATAGTTCCTCTGCTGTCAGTCACCCCTTCGGGGTCTCAACCTCCAAAGGTTCTACTCAGTGAAGCTTTTAAAGCTGCCGAAGGTGGAAAGTTGTCAGAGGAGGGTTGGGAAGTTCCATCTGATGGCAAACCAGGTCTACTCTCGCACTGATCGAATCCCTGAAACTCATGTGCAAATATGTTGACACCAAGGGAGAAGGCTGGGCTACCTTGATCCATCCCCTGAGCCTTCCCCAGTTCCAAGATTCCAGGGATCTCCCGTGTAACTTGCATCCTTTAGAAATCTGAATCTTTGCAATCACTCCAATTCTTGGAATTGGATCTGCAGAATTTTAGGGGAGCAGCAATAGTGTGACTGCCAAATTCACCACCTACTCCCCCCCCCAGCACTGCATATCAACTACAGCATTCAATGTGCAAAAAAGCCACACAAAAATCATGTTTATGGAAATTACATCACCATGGCAACTGCAAAGGTC
The DNA here is from genome assembly GCF_028583685.1 of Petaurus breviceps papuanus. NCBI lineage: Eukaryota > Metazoa > Chordata > Mammalia > Diprotodontia > Petauridae > Petaurus > Petaurus breviceps. Next base: position 977,312 of record NW_027187343.1, on the reverse strand, counting down.
TCACAAGTATTTTAAAAATAGCAAATTAACAAAACCCACTTATAAAATCCAAAATCTGTTCTTTTATGAGCACATTGAACATACAGATTTCAAAAAACACAAAATACATTTCGTGACACAATAGAGAAATGTCTCTGCCAGAGGATTTCACCCCCAGACTAGTTGGGGCATAGGGTTACATTTACAAAAGCAGAGCTTGATTTCACCAATGAGAGCCTGCACTTTGGATTAAACCGTAGAGGGGCACCTCATTTGCCTGGTGCACAAAGAGAAGGTAAGAGGCTGAATTGCTGTTATACTAACTTCTTACTTTCTATTTTCACATCAATGATATTATTACCTTCCTCACTCTGCAAGACTAGTCCATTTTTAACTCATAGATTTTCAGCAGTTGCATAAGCTTCTGCTACTGTGATTTAGCCTGGATGAATCTCTATTATAAAACCAGCTTCCCAGAAGTCAGCATCCACATTCATGTAAGAGGGAAAGCAATTTTTGAGATTCAGAACCGGGGATCATTTTATTTTTCCCCTCCCCCAATGTAATTGATATGACCAGAGCAAAGCAGCCTTCAAGGGGTTGAGGCCCAAGGTGAGAGTGTCTTTTTAGAGGTTCTTAGAAGTACAGTGGGAATGTCATGTTTGCTTTGCGAAAACAAAGAAATGGTCTTTTTTTTAAGTCCAAAAACTTTTTGAGGGAGTATAGGGAAAAACAAACCATGCAATTGACACTTTAATCTGTACACTGGTCCTGATGTCCAGTATGAGATGAAAGTAAAAAGATAAGCAGTTGGTTAGAGAAGGACTGAGGCACTGCTCTGACATCATCCGTGTGACCTTGGACAAGCACTTTTTCTCTCAGAATTGCAGTTTCCTCATCTGTAAAATGAAAAGGTTTGAACTAGGAAAGGGCAGCTAGGTGGTGCAGTGTATAGAGTGCCAGGCCTGGAGTCAGGAAGACTCATCTTCATGAGTTCAAATCTGACTTCAGCCACTTGCTAGCTGTGTGACCCTGGGCAAGTCACTTAACCCTGTTTGCCTCAGTTTCCTCATTCATAAAATGAGCTGGAGAAGGAAATGACAAATCACTCCAGTATCTTTACTAAGAAAACCCCAGATGGGGTCATGAAAAATGGACACAACTGAAGGGACTGAAGAAATACAAGGACTAGGAAATCTCTATAAGTTCTTCTAGCTCCAATTCTCTGAGTTCAAGTATATTGACCTAGAATAATAAAAATATATAATTTTGGCCAGTATTAATGGCTCAGAGTTTGACATGATGAGCACATAAAATAGTGAATTCATGTTTCATCAGGAAGATGGGCTGCAGGGTCAATGCTGTATTTTTCAAAGTAGAACTGTTATAGAAGTAAAGAAGGAAGAAAAATCATATCTTTTTTGAAATTATTATGGTACCTTAAACAGGATGGCAACATAAATTTCACCCAAAAGTTTGTTTTTCAGTAAAAAGTGGAAAGTAAAGGAAGTAGAAGGGTGAAAACTTTTTGAGTTCATCCAGGGTACTTGAGTTCTGAAAGCACAACTAATAGATGAAGGTTCTGGAATAGGGGCTGGAGAGGAAAAAATCATAGGATCATAGATTTAGAAGTGGAAGAGATTTCAAAGTATCTCTGAGCCTTCTCATTTAACAGATGACACAGTTCAGCAATGTCACTGCTCCAAAGAGCTTAAGTGACTTGCCCAGGGTCACACAGCTAGTAAGTATCTGAGGCCAGATTTGAACTCATGAAGATGAGTCTTCCTGACTCCAGGCCTGGCACTCTATCCACTTTGCCACCTGACTGCCCCTTAAGTGACTTATCCAGGGTCATATAGCCAGTAAATTCCCAAAGTGGGATTCTACTTGGTCTTCCTTATTTCATATCCAGTCCTAGATGTCTTATCTGAGGGTGGAGCTACACCTCAAAGTATTTTCTGAGACCTGACCTACACAGATATGACCATGCTATTCCCCTATTCAAAAATCTTCCATGGCTTCCTATTGCCTCTGAAATATCTGAAATGTTGCCTCTGAAAAATCCTTAGCTTGGCATTGAAGCCTTTTGTAATCTGGCTCCCAAAGCTCTTAAGGCTTACTCCATATTATTTCTTTTTGCATACTTTCCTTTCCAGTAAAATTGGCTGTTGTCTTTACCTGATGTTCACCCTGTGATGTCATTGGTTCTTGAAAACAAATGAGGAACAACCCTTCAGGGTCTTATGTCAACAACGCACTTTTCCCTCACCAACTCACAGTATCTTTAGCTTCCTATCAAAGCACAGTTCATTAACCACCTTCTATAAGAGTCCTTTCCTGATTCCTTCCCTCCAATTAAGAATATTTTCTCCCTCTTGAAATCACTGTATATATTTAATATTTACATCTCTGTAGGCACTTTTCCCTCCATAGAGTGTAAGTTTTTTGAGGGCAGGGATTGTTTCATTTTTGTCTTTGTGTTCCCAGAAAGACAGTACAGTGTCTGGAACATAATAGGTGTTTGATAAATGTCTGTCCAACTGAATTGACTTAAAATGAACGGACTGGTGGTAGGGAAGGAGACAGACAGAGACATGAAGATTATCTGCTGTATATGGAATCAAAAAATTTGAAACAAAGTTTAGCAAAAAGTGGTCAGCTACCCCAAAGGTGGGGATTTTTATCCTGCAATGTTCCATATCTGGTGAACTTGACTGCCTCTGATAAGGACCAACATACTAACAATGGAGTAAACAGGTGAAAGACAAGTCAATGAGAGCAGGGGAAATGATGGGTATGTGGTCTGAGAAAGAAGAAAGATAATTGCATAGCAGAGGGGAAAAAAGCAGAAAATGTTCTTGGCATCAGGATTGCCCAGAACAGAGGGGTAAAGGAGCTGCCAGAGAGAAGAGGTAAATGCAAATGGAAAGGGATTATGCCTGAAGAGTTTGGGTGAACATGCCACGTTTGCAAGGAGGGAGAGGGAACGGGAAGAGAGAGAGACAGAGACAGAGAGAGAGACAGAGACAGAGAGAGAGACAGAGACAGAGAGAGAGACAGACAGAGACAGAGACAGAGAGAGAGAGACAGAGAGAGACAGAGAGAGAGAGAGAAGACAGAATAGGAAAGAAAAACAGAAAAGAGGACTCCTAGCTCTGAAAACATTAATTTGGGGAGAGCCTGGCTCAGCACCTTCATGGGAGCCTCCCATCCCTCCCCTCCCCCCAACTCCCACCCCCACCCCCAGCCCCTCCATTTCAGAAGCTGATCTCTCACGATGCTGTGTGCCATTTGGAAGCTGGAATCCCACGCTTTTCAGATGGCAGGAAGTGCTGGCTTCCAGGGCTTACTGTTCCAGAACTTCCAAGACTTAAGACTATAAGAAACCAAGGTACACTTGTTGGGAGGAGAGGGGTGGACGAGATAAACTGCAAGCCAAAGAATATGCTTCTGCTGGCCAGGATTCCCAGGCATGTCAGAACCAGGAAACCATTGCTTCGGGTTACCCCAAAGCTTGTTTTCATTTCTGGTGTTGCAAGTTCAAACACTGCATTTCTTTAAAAAAAAAAAAAGTTTTAATTATATCTGGTTAAACATGCTGCTTTATGGGGCTCTTGAGAAGCTAAAAATAATTTAAAAAGGAACCATGAAGTGCTTACCATGTAACAGGCTCTATGTTAAGCACTGGGGATACAGAGAATGGCAAAAACAGCCCCGCCCTCAGGGTGATAACATTCTATGGGTGAAGCAACAGGTAATGTCAGAGAGGAAGGCTCTAGCAATTAGATGGAAGGAGGATAAAATCAGCAAAGGCCAGCCTGCTGCAGAAGGTGGGATTTGAGCTGAGATTAGAAGTAAGCAAGGGGAACTGTGCTAGGAACCTGCTCTAATTAGGATCAGATTCAGAGCTGGAAGGGATCTTAGAAATCATCTAGTCCCAACCCCTTATTTTCCAAATGGGGAAACTGAGGCCCAGAGAGGGAAAGAAATTCATACAAGGTTTCACAGGGGCTAAGTGGCAGAGCCTGGTTTTGATCCCCAGGGATTCTGATTCCAGATGCATCACTCTTTCCATTTTCCAATGCTGCCTCCCTAATTGTTTTATCTCCATAATTTACACAGGGACTTAACTAAAGATAGTAAGTGTATCTTCAATTCAGAAGCTGTACACACTCCAGACACATTACTTAACAAACACCTAGCATCCCAAGACATCAGTCTGGTGTAATGGAAAAAGTGTTAAATTTGGAGTCAGAGCACCTGGGTTTGAATGCCATGCTCTGATTCTTACTACTTGTGTGACCTTGAGCAGATCACTTCAGTTCTCTGGGCCTGGGCTTCCTCATCTGAAGAACAAGTGTTCTGACCTAGAAGATCCCTGCCAGCCTTGATGGTCTCTGTTCATAGACCACTCAAAAATCTTTTGATGAGCCTGTCATGCCCAAGGTGCAGGAGATACAAAGACATAGATGAAAAAGTGTCTAACTTCAAGATACTTACATTCTACTTGGATTAGGAAATGAGTGGGTGGAGGGCAGGGTGGGGGGAGGAGAAATGTCATTAATATAGGCAAGTCTGGTGGAAAGAAAAATAGTCTAAATGAAGAAACAGAAGCATACAGAGTGATGTGTAGCCATAGAGTGGGTGAAGTTGTAATGAACAGAACTGAGGAGTGCTGAATCCCATCTCTCTGACCTAACCACAAAACAGAACACGAGTTAAACAACATTTTGTGGAAAACGTGTTCTGATGACAACGTTAGCTCAGGAGTTCTTCCTGAGGAGCCTCCTAGGAAAGCTGGAAGAAAGGAGAGCTAGAATCCTGGGAATTTTTCCCCTCGTAATTTTTATCTTTCCAGGTTTTTTTTTTTTAACTTTGCCCAACACGCCTTTTGGCGTGCATTTGGCATGCTTGCAAGTGGTTGGTTAGCCTTGCTTTCTCCTGACTGGCCAGCACCATGTAGAGGGAGTCAAGAGACATGTCCTTTCTTGAGCAATAACAGTCCATTCATTTCTTCATGCATTCATTCAACAAACATTTATTAAATGTTTATTGTGTACACAGAAACATTAGAGTCCTGCCTCACCTGGGGTGAATAAAAGAAACAATGAATCTGATTGTCACCCTCACATACTCCAATCCTCACATAGGAAGCCAGGTCCCTCTGTAAAAGAAACATTAATTCTTTCACCCCAGGCTACTCTTGGGTGTAGGGTAGGGTAGGCAGAACAAGCACTGGGAGACTTTTACTTAAGATAATGTCAAGGTCGATGATCATCTCTTCCACATGTACTCCAACAAAAGTCTAAAAAGGGCACCAGGTCAAATAATGATCAGGAAATCCAAAGAGATACAGTAACATATTCTTTCAACTAATTCATGACTGCACAAAAATAATGTCAGAATCCTGTGGGTCATGAGAAAAGGGTCCCAAGAGAAACCAGAATCTATGAGCACCCCTATGAGATGCCCCAGAGGCTCCCAAAGCCTATGGTTCGGAGGCAGCTAGGTGGTACAGGGGATAGAGCACCAGCCCTGAAATTAGGAGGACCTGAGTTCAAATCTAGCTTCAGACACAAGCTGTGTGACTCTGGACAAGTCATTTAACCCCGATTACCTCAAACAAAGGAAGGGAGGGAGAGAGAGGGGGGGGGGGGGGGGGGGAGGGAGGGAGGGAAGGAAGGAAGGAAGGAAGGAAGGAAGGAAGGAAGGAAGGAAGGAAGGAAGGAAGGAAGGAAGGAAGGAAGGGAGAGAAATAGAAAGAGAGAGAAATTAAAATGGAGTCCACAGAGCTCAATGATCCATAAGATGAAAAGAAATATTAGAATAAAATCAAAAGATTGAAAAAAACATAAGGTTTAAAGCTACCAAAAACAACTGATCTGGAAGAAATATTGAAGAGAAATGAAAAACCATATCCAAACAAAAAAAGCTGGGTACCATACATCAGGGAAGCATTAATTAAAATGTCTCAGATCAAATAGAACCAGAGGGCAAAGTAAAAAACTAAAGAATCCACTGTCACCTCCTGAGAAAAACTGTCACAATGAAAACACCAAGAAATGTCATATTCCAAATCCAGAGCTTCTAGATCAGAGACCAAAAAAAAAACCTACAAGCAGCCAGGCAAAAAAGAGTTCAAAGTCTTCTTCATAGGCAGATTTTTAAGAGTCATCAAGGAAATGGAACTTATGGGGTGGATGGCTAGTGTACAGAGAAGCAGACTAGAGCAGCTGGCTTGACAGTCTTTGACCAGCTCACATGTGCAATGAAGGAACTCAGCTCTTACATGCCAATTGGCTCCATGCCCTGAATTGAATGGACCAATCTGTGAACCACTACAGACAACAGAGATATAATCACAGAATCTCAGAGGAGGAAGGGACCTCTGCCATCATCTAGTCCAGAGGTTCCCAAACTTATTTGGCCTACTGACCCCTTAAAAAAAATATTACTCAGCACCCCTCCTGGAAATCTACTTTCTTTAACCCTTTAATGGTTTTTTTTTTAATTTGCATCATTTCCAAAAAAGTCAGATGCATCTTAAATTTTAAAATTTCTTGTAAATTTGTGGGGGTTTTCCTGCATTGAAATGTTGATGGTGCAATATTGTATCATGTAACCATACATTATCATTTTATAAACAACTCATTACATTCACATATTCCTGCCCATACATCCTTCCTGACAATTCATGACACTCTCGTTTGCTAACACTTACTTGTTAAGACCTGTCAGTGGCCTTGACCACTGATTGGTTATAACTTGTGTTTTGTGGGTTTATTTGGAAAATAATGTAATCACTATGACTTTAACTCTCTTACACAACAGATGAAACATGTATAAATGGTTTTTCAAAATTTTCTTCTTTCCTTATGCTTCCACCACCCCCTTATCTTTTTTTTTGGAGGGGGGAAGGCAGGGCAATTGGGATTAAGTGACTTGCCCAAGGTCACACAGCTAGTAAGTGTCTCAAGTGTCTGAGGCTGAATTTGAACTCAGGTCCTTCTGACTCTAGGGCCAGTGCTCTATTCACCATGTCACCTAGCTGCTCCCACCCCCTTATTTTTATTCAAATGCCCCCCATTCCACCCAAGGCTACTACCACCTCCCCCCAATAGTTCCAGCACCCCCAGGAGGCAGTATCGCCCACTTTGGGAATCTATGATTGGTCCAATCTAGACCTAAATGGGAATGTCCTCTATGATATCACTGACACGAAGTCCTCCAATCACTGCATATTAGAGAACCTGTTTCACTTTTTGGAAGTGTTTTCCTTAACTCAAACCTAAATCTGTATTTTCTACAATTCTGAATAATTTATCATTCGGAAGTGTTCATTGAACATCTATCTCATACTAGTCACTTGTTAGGCTCTCCAGGGGATACAAAAGATGGATAGAGCAATTCCCCTACCCTCAAGCAACTCACCATCGGGAGAGAGAAACCTAACTTACAATGAAATAAGGAGCAGCATGGTAGGGATCGTCCAAAAGATGTTTGCTAGCAGCTACGTGGAACAGTGGATAGAGTTCCAGGTCTGGAGTCAGGAAGAACCATTTTCCTGAGTTCAAATCCGGCCTCAGGCTCTTACTAGCTGTGTGACCCTGGGCAAGTACATGTCACTGAATCCTGTTTGTTTCAGTTTCCACATCTGTCAAATGAGCTGAAGAAGGGCACAGCAAACCACTCCAGTGTCATTGCCAAGAAAGCCCCAAAGGTGGTCATGAAGTCAGACATACTGAGTACACACATACACATACACACACAGAGTGGAAGTAGTAGTAACAGTGGTGGAGGTGGTAGTAGCAGCTATCGTATAGAATAGTAGCAGCAGCAGCAGCAGCAATCTTAATCATAATGATGATGATAATTAGCATTTATATAATACTTTTAACCTTGAAAAGTGATTTGCACATATTAACTCCTTTGCTCCTTATAACAACCTTGTGGAATCCCCATTTTACAGATGAAGAAACCAAGGCACAAAGAGTTCAAGTGATTTACCCAGGAATCACACAGCTAGCAAGTATCTAAGGCAGGATTAGGACTCCAAATCCTGTACTGTAGTCACCCCGCCATTTAGCCACATGGCTTTGACATGCATTATTACAGTGAATTTATTTTCTCAATTATGTGTTACTTAGCCCCATATTTTAAAAAGGTTTATACTTAGAGGATCATAAACCTAGAGGACATCTAGTTTGACTCCCTTATTTTTCAGATAAGAAAACTGAGGCCCAATGAGGTGATGTGACTTCCCCAAGGTCATACGGGCAGCAGAGGCATGATTCATTCTCAGATCCTCTAAGCCTTTCTCTCTCAGTATCTACTGTCCGGGCAGTTCCAGTCAGTCTGGAGGTCAGGAACATGCCAGGGGGTGGTGGGGAAGGCTTCTCAGTCCTGTAATGGAAAGAACAGTGAACTGAAAGTCAAGCGACCTGCCAACAGGCCCAGTTTTGCTACTCCTTTGCCTGTAACTTTAGAGAAGTTGGTTCATTTCTCTGTGATATATGCCTTATCAGCTTCAGGGTGGTGAAGATGCATTCATAAATGGGAAAGCATTTTTGAAAATATAAAGTATTATGCAAATGAAAGTTGCCATTCTTATTATCTTCCTGGGGAGATAATTGGCAATATATGAAGCAATTGGGATGAACATAAGAACCCTGGTAACATCCTGGTAAACTCCTGGAGGACAGGGATTGTTTTGTTTTGTTCTCTGTAACTTTAGCACCCAGTAAACAGCCAATGCATCGTAGGTGTTTGCTGAATTCATTTGAGGTAGGAATTATAAGGGATTCAGTGAGTCACACGTACTTGCACTGGACTGGAACATACATTAAACTGTCCATTTCTATACTGAAAATTGAGTTTGTCTCCACAATTCCCCTTTAAAATAAGGTTGGACATTTACTCTCTTCCAATTCCAATTCAATAAAACAAATATTTCTTACCATTTGTAACGTGCTCAATGCTATGCTAGGCACATGTATATTGTGAAGGGGTGGGGGAGAGGTATTTCTTTTTATTGGCTCAACCATGGAGTGGCAATTTCATCAGTCAAAAGGGGTTTTTGTTGTTTGCTTGTATCTGACTCTTCGTGACCCTATTTGGAATTTTCTTGACAAAGATACTGGAGCAGTTTGCCATTGCCTTCTCCGGCTCCTTTTACAGATAAGGAAACCAAGGCACACAGGGTTAAGTGACTTGGCCAGGGTCACACAGATAGTAATGTGTCCAAGGCTGGTTTTAAGCTAAGATTTTTCTGATTCCAAGCCAAGTGCTCCATCCATTGTGTCACCTAGCTGCCCCCTAAAAGGGTTTACTGAGCAATAACTATGCCTACCATTGTGCCACATAGTTCCCTGACACCGTCTCCTTCATCATTGCTTACAGCACCATTTTATGGAAAGCACATTTTAAGTTTGACCAATTTTCCATTGACCACAATAGCACAATATTATAATTGCACATGTAATCCAAAATAGCATTCTTTTCCCTAAGTTAGGATACACTGAGTTGGGAATAGACAGACAGAGGCTAGGATGGAAAAGGTACTGTGACTACACTGTCCCTGGAGAGAGTGAGCAGAGGGAATAAGGGGATCCTGCCAACTCCCCTGCCAAAATACCTTTTATTTTCAGTATTTGCTTTCCCTTTAAACATACTCGGATCTAAAATACTCAGAACCTCTTTTACACACAGTGTACACACCAGCTTTGGAGCATGGCTCATGTGAAATCATAATTTGCAAAATGCTAAGGTAGGCATTTACACCCCGAGCAGCTGGCTTGCCTAAAAGTAGAAGTGTCTGTTTGGGGCAATGTCTCCTTCACCCCCTCCTGAATACCCCCCCAAAAAAAACCCATTTACTTTTATTTCGTTGGGACTTTTTAAATGATAACAGCTTTTTGTTTTGTTTCTCCTTCAGATTCTGTCCCTAGCTGGATTTCTGGAAAGAATCCATTTGGCTTTTTCAGAACCAGGGAAACCCATAGAGCATCCAGTCTCTGTGGCTCAGCTTTCTTGTACCTACTTGGTCATAGTTTGGTACTACTTTTTTTTTTTGTCTTTTTTGGAGGGGGGAAGGCAGGGCAATTGGGGTTAAGTGACTTGCCTAAGGTCACACAGCTAGTAAGTGTTTCAAGTGTCTGAGGCTGCATTTGAACTCAAGTCCTCCTGACTCCAGGGTCAGCTAGCTGCCACCTAGCTGCCCCTACTTTTTATTTCTGTCCAAGAACATTTCTGTGCTTCTAAGGTCAGAAAGAAAACTCACTAGAAAAAAAAAAAACATCCTCCTAAGCAATAACATTAGAATCTGCTCCAGCTCTCCCTGGGGTGCTCTTACGATTCAGCCAGTGAGACCCCAACAGGCTCCAGTGGGAGTCTATTAATGTTTCTACCTTCCCCATTTAGACACACAGCTCACTACAAAGGAATCTAAATGTAGGCACAGCCTCCAGCCTATTGGGAAACTGCAACATTTTTGCCTGTTACAAATGAATGTTGTTTAGTTGTTTGAGGTGTGTGACTCTTCATGATCCCTTTCTTTGGGAGGTGGGGTGTTTCTTGGCAAAGACTCTGGAGTGGTTTGCCATTTACTTCTCCAGTTCATTTTACAGATGAGGAAACTGAGGCAAACAGCGTTAAGTGACTTGTTAGGGTCACATAGCTAGTGTCAAAGTCAGCATTTGAACTCAGGTCTTCCTGACTCTAGGCTGAGTACTCTATCCACTGTGCTACCTAGCTGCCTCAAACATATATAGTCAAGCAAAACAAATTTCCATATTGGTCATGTATATGTATATAGATGTAGGTGTGTATTGTATGTATATGTATGTGCATATAGACAAATATGTCTCGATCTGCTCTGAGTCTATTATTTCTCTGTCTGGATGTGGGTAGCCTGTTTCACTGAGTCTTCTGGAATTGTGGCTGGTCATTGGGTTGATCAGAGTTCTCAAGTCTTTACAGTATTGTTATCATTGTATCATTCTGGTTCTCCTCACTTCACTTTTCATTAATTCATATGTCTTCCCCAGTTTCTCTGACACCAAACCCTTCATCATTGCTTATAGAACAATAGTAGGGAAATCACATTTTAAATAAGATCAACTCTCAATTAACCACACTAGCCTGATATAATAATTATACACATGATCCAAAATGGCAGCCTCTCCCATTTCGTAGTTAGGCTTTGGGATACGTCTTTCCTGCACCTCTCATTTGCATCCATTCCACTCCCTCAATATCATTATTTTCACACTCGTCCTTTGGCATGCCCACACTCACCTTAGATTGTAAACACTAGGAAAGAGCAGAGTTTGATCTATCTTTGCTATCCCCACTATCCTGTACATAATAGGTGCTTAATAAATGGGTTTTTCCTGCCAACTGAATTGGTGTATCCAGTGCGATTGGAATTCATTTCAATCAAATATTGATGCCACACTGAGGTTTGTTTCAGGAAGAAACTGGAAACCTGTTTTCCCATTCTTCTTCCCTATTTCCCATCCCATTGCTAGAAATAGATTCTCAGAAAGATGCAAAGTATTAGTCCAACATAGAGCTCATATGTCACTACTGTTAATACCTTCCCTGAACTGCCTAGATAGACACTCATCTGGTTCACCCACCATCTGGCTAGCTCTGACCACCAACTTCCGGTGGGCTCTGTTTCCCTTCAACAAACTCTTCCCGCTACAGGCTCCATGTGACTATATTTAGCCTATTAGGGGGCAGAGTTTATCTTCACAGCAGGGAAGCTTCCTGTGGGCTCTACTGCACCCTTCAGCAAATTCCCTCCATCACAGGCTCCATGTGATTACATTCAGCCTATTGGGGGCAGAGTTTACTTTCAAAGGAGGGGAGGTCTTCAAACTCCCTCCTAGGTCTATTAAAGGGCAGGGAAGATCTTCAAATTCCCATTCCCTCTACAGAACTATAGAGGGAAACTGACCTCTATAGCTCATGACCATAAGGTAACCAAACTAAGACAAAATCAGCATCCTCCCTGGTGGGAAAACATGGAAACATGGCATGCCAACAGGCATGATTACAACAGCTTAAATCAAGAGGTAAAAGTGGAAAAGGAAATTTTCTTGTCCTCTTCCTTAATCCCATGTCATGATTTCTAAAGAAAATCTCCTTCCTACTCTCTAATAGATTAAGAAAGGAAGATTCTTATAAAGTCACTAGCTCAGGGGAAAGGATACAAATAGGTTAATAGAATATGAATTTTTTAAGATTCAAAGGATCATAGAATACAGAGCTAAAAGTGCCTTTAGAGTTCATCTAGTCCACTGGTATCAAACTGCAATGGATATGGTGCCTCTATTCCGTAGACAAGTATCCCTGAGGATTGCATATTGACTTCATTTTTAAATTTATATATTTTATTTTATTGTATTTTTATTTATTTCATTAAAAATTTCCCAATTACATTTTAATCTGGTTCCCTCCTCTCCCATCTCTGATTATTTGGGAGCACTGTGGACTGATAACTTCTGGTCTATTCCAACCCTCTCATTTTACAGATAAGGAAACTGAGGCCAAAGGGAGGCTAAATGACTGGCCCTAGGTAATAAACAGAAGATCCAGGATTTGAACTCAAGTCCACTAACTCCAAATGATCATCTGGCCTCTGCTTGAACACCTCCAGTAATTCATTGATTTTGTGGTCAACTACAGTTACTAAACCTTTTTCACAAGAATGATCATCTAGCCTTGTCTCCTACATCCTCTACTTCTAAAGTTCGCTTTTTAAAGAAATACAGGACTTGACATTTATATCTATTAAATCTCATTTTTGGCCCTGTCCCAAATCCATGAACTAAATAAAAATGCAAATGGCCCCATGACTTGTGCAGCTCCACTCCATCATGGAGGTGGAGTCAGAAAAGACATTGAGTGCCAAGAATCAGTTTTAGACATTCTCTAAACATTAACTTAACTCTTGGTCTTCTAAATGTGAGCTCTTCTTTTAATGACCAATGAGTCAACATGCTAGTGGAAAAACTGAATCATTTCAATATTTACATTCTTTTGTTTTGTAAACAAACCCAAAATATATAAGGAAGATGCAGCCAAATGGGAGGAAGATTCCCAGGATCTCTTTAATGAGGAAAATAAAAGAATTGGTACAGTTGATTAAAAAGCTACATCCCATCACAAGGACAGCCTTGAACCTGACTTTAAATCCTATCTCTGACACTTACTAGCTATGTGATCATGAGAACTCATAAGCTTAAGTTTCCTCATCTGTTAAAAAAAAAAAACCTAATATCGGGGTGGCTAGGTGGCGCAGTGAATAGAGCACCAGTGCTGGAGTCAGGAGGACCTGGGTTCAAATCCGGACTCAGACACTTAACACAGAAACTAGCCATGTGACCTTGGGCAAGCCACTTGGCTTGCCCTCCAAAAAAGCAGAAAAAAAATACCTGATATCTACCTCAAAGGGCTTTTATGGGTTCAAATGAGGTAACACAGGTAATATAACTCTGATATAAAGGTATCACCATAATGAGGAAGCCCAAAGGACCTAGAAACTCCTTCAGCTAGTAAACACTTGATCTCCTTGCAAAGTAGAGATGTCAGTTAAGAATTTGTTAAATTCTCCCCAGTAGATAAATAGTGAAAGGAAATTTCTCAAAAGAAGAACTGCAAAATATTCACAATCACATTAAAATGCTCCAAATCACTAACAATAAGAGAAATGCACATCAAAACAACCCTGAGGTTTCACCTCACACATTGCAAATTGGCAAAAAATGACCCAAAAAAAGGCAATGTTGAAGGGGTTGTGGGAAGATAAGTACACTAATGCAATGGTGGTTGAGTTGTGAAATGATGCAACCATTTTGGAAAGTAATTTGGAAATGTGCAAATAAAGTGATCAAAATGTCCATACTTTTTGAGCCAGACACTCTTGATACTGGACTTATACCTCAAGGAAGCCACTGATAAGAAAAAACTGCCCATATAAATCCAAAAATATTTAAAGCTATACTTGTTGTCATAGCTAAGAACTGGAAACAAAGTAGATGCTCATCGATTGGGGAGTGGCTAAACAAATTGTGGCACATGAATGTAATGGAATATTCTTGTGCTGTGAGAAAGGATGTGTGTGATGAATACTTGGAAGCATGGAGAGATCTATATGAACTGATACAGAGTGAAGTAAGCAAAACCAAGAAAGCAATATGCAAAGTAACTACACAAGGTAAATGGCAAGAATGACACACCAAAAAAAATCACAAGTAAATGTAACAAAATCATAAAGACCAAGTGGGATTCAAATGAAGAGATATGAGGAGATATTCCAGGCTACTTCTTTGTGGAGGTGGGAGGTTCACAGGTGTTACACATCGTACATGTTTTTGCACTTTCTCAGTGTATTGATCAATTGTGCTGATTTTTTTTTCCCCTTCTCAACTATTGGTCATATGAGATGGCCCTCAGGGATGGGACTGGGATATATCCCTATGCGTGAGATATACTGATGATAGAAGAAAGAGGAAACTTCTTTTCGTAGATGATATGCTAATTGCATTAAGTCCCAGAACACTGCAGAGCCTACTAAATGAGTCCCATAATAATTTAAAAGAGTTCAGTCTAACTATCCACACAAGAAAAACCATGTGGATAAAGAGTCTCGTGTTCCCTCTATGACATGCAGTTAGAGCGACAACCCATAGAGACAGTTCATTAGTGCATATACCTAGCACAGACACTGCATTTAGACAATGAACAGGGCTCAGAATTGAATAGAAGAGGAAAAGCATAGAGGATCATACTGGGGGAAATGCGCAGTGTTTAAGTTTTTTTAATTTAAATAATATTTTATTTTCCCCAATTACAGGTAAAAACTATTTTTAACATTCATTTAAAAAAAAATAAGTTCCAAATTCTCTCCCTCCTTTCCCTCCTCCATCCCTGAGATGGTAAGCAATTTGATATAGGTTATACATGTTTGTGCAGTGTTTTTAATGAACCCAAGGTTTTCTTTGAAACAAAGGTAGATCTCTTTAAAAATCAATTAATTTAAAACCAATTAGACTATGAAATCCTTGAGAACAGGGACTATCTTTTGCCTGCCTTTGTATCCCCAGTGCTTAACACAGTTCTTAGCATGTAGTAAGCACTAAATAAATGTTTATTGGCTGATTGACTAAGTGAATATTCTTCCACTGATGCTATATGACTGTGAATTATGGAAAAATGAAATCCCTAAAGAATCAAAATTGTAGGTCATCTAAATGGCAATTTAGAGACATGTTGTGGGGCTGAATGGGTTAGAACATATTACCAACAAAGAATTGCACCACAGAAACACCATAAAAGGTACCATCAAAGAGAAATCAGTCCAGAAAAGGAAGTTGGCATGTATCAAGGGAAGAATGGAAAGCCAATAAGCTTCATTGGTATCCACATGATATCAAAAGACCTAGAGGAAGGTCCCCAACATATCAGATAGATCTCCTACAGATGATTTGCATGGACAAAAGTCACTCACAATAAAGATGTATTGCTATCTGCATTATTGGAGGGAATAGCCATATCACAGATCTATTAAAATAAATTTCATCTCATTAAATTCAGCCTGATATTCCAGTGTATCAGGATATTTTTGGATTCTATCAGCTGTATTAGCTGTCCCTCCCAGGTGTGTCATCTATAAGCTTCTGATTTTTTACAAGCTTCTGACAAAAATACAAAATCATAGATTAAAACGTTGACCTATGACAAGGCTAAAGATAGAGTTCCTCAGCACACTACTACAGATCTTCCTTAAAGTCTACCTGAGTCCAAGTCACCACACTTCGGGAACTGGTTTTCAACCAGTTTTTTAATTCACTCAACCATATAAGTATCCAGTCTACAATGCTACATTTTATCCACAAGGACTTTGTCAACTGTGTTCTAGAAATACAGTAACACTGATCAAATAAGACATTAGTAATGGTCTTTGCAAGCCTTAAAGCCCTATATACATATAAGTGGTTATTATCATTTATTCTTATATCTGCAGCTTCCCCGTAGTCTACCAATCTAATACATCCAGCAAAAAAGAACCTGCCTCAACTCACTCCCATTGTGTCTTTACTCAAACCTGATAAAAGCTCACCCCTACCTTTCCTTCAATGCTTAACTCAAGCTCTGCCTCCTACATGAGGTCTTCCCTTATTTCCCCAGCTACTAGTGCCTTTCCACACCAAAATTACCTTGTGCAACCCTTGTCCCAAAGCCTATTGGTGTAGGACTCTCCTTATTGGTAGAGACGAATGCTCTCCCTATAAGAGGTAAGAGAGAGAGAGAGAGCTCCGACCTTGGCCAATCCCCCTCTGGGGACTCATCATTCAGGCACTCCTGGCTTCCAGCCTCAAGAGAGAAGATGGAAGAGACCAACCTTACTTCAGGTTGCTGAAGGAAAAGACTCGGAGGACATGAGAGGAGCAGGTTGTCTCCATCCATATCCCTTTTCCCAGGTTGCTACTCTAGAGACTTTGGGGAGTAGTCTCCTTGGGTGAGGTCCAGGACCCTATCAGGTTCTATCTAATTTTTATTGCTTTGCCATTTTGGGGGGAAGAGAGACGCCAAGCTCTATATCCAAGGCTTGAACCCTTTCCCACCTGATACCAATTCCACAATGAACATACATAGAGAATAGCAAAAAAGGCCCATTTATCCAAATTGTAGCAAAACAGAAACCAGAGAAGGTATACATAGGAGAATCTGTACCAGACAATACAGAGTGAAAGAGTTCTCCCATTGGAGATCACTCAGCTCAGCCAACAGAGAGGGCCCTGGATCTCACCCAAGGTGAGGTTGCCAGACTTCCCAGCAAGCTGGAAAATGGGACATGATGGAAACAGCCTTTTACTCTCATCTTCCCGGAGTCTCTTCCTTCAACAAGCTGAAGTGGAGTTGGCCTCTTCCATCTTCTCTCTTGAAGCTGGAAACCAACAACACCTGAAGATGAGTCTCCAAAGGGGAGCTGGCCAAGGCTGGAACTCTCTCCCCTCTTCCCAATTCTACCCCATCCTTTATTCAGGACAGGGAATTTACCTCCACTACTAAGGAGAGAGCCCCATGCCAATGGGCATTGGGACAGAAGTTATACTTGTATTTCCTTTTCATCAAGTTTATGTTTACCTATATGTATATGTATTGTTTCCCCAGTAGGGTAGAGACTGCTTCATTTTGTCCTTGTTTCCCCAACCCCTAACACAGGGCCTGGCATATGATAAGTTCTAAATAAATGCTTTTTGGTGGATTGATTGAAATATAGTCATCACTTCTAGTATGCATTGTAGAGATTTTTTTGGATAAGCTACTCAATATTTTGCTCCTGTTTGCAAGGATGAAATGTGGAAATACACACACAGGTGGTATTCTTATACTAAAATCTCTGATTGCACATCCAGGTCTTATCGTGATGGAAACTCATCAAAATACTGTACTTAGCGACAAGCTATGTAGGCGGCTTCAGCGCATACATCCACACACACATAATTCGTTTCGGTTTAATAAACATTTATTAAGTGCCTACTATGTTCTAGGTTCTATACTAGTCATGGAGGAGAGATAAAGACAAAAGACCACACAGTTCCTGCCTTAAAAATACTTCCCAATCCAGAAGAAAGGATTTTCAGTCAGTCAATAAGACATGTACAAAAATAAGTATCTTATCTCTGGCATGATTATTTTCACCACCCCCTCTCCCAAGTTTCGGTACCATAACCATAAAGTCTGTCACAAAGATATATTCCCTCCCACACAGCGAGGGAGAAGGGGGCATAAAAGTCTCTGAGAGATTCCATTTTTCTAAGGCCCACAAAATAACTTGCCCTCCCTTTTGCCCTTCCCAAGCCTGTCAAATTAACTTAGGCCTCAGCCTCATGGGCCACATGTGACCATAATGCCAATAAGCATCAAGATGCTGGTTATTCACAATGTGACAGTTCACAAAAAACATCACAATTCATCTCTACCCCATTCAGGACATACTATGGGAATTCATCCCAGGAATTACTTTTCAGAGGAGGGGGAACAGGGATGGGAAAATTAATTAAATCAAGACTCAAAATATAAAAGGAAATTTGATTTAATTGTATGCTCCCCAGGCCATGTCTTATCCTGCCCCTGAACTCTCCAGCACAATAGATAACCATATTCTGCTACAGGTACTCAGAATTCAGCTCACCTCCTCCCTGGTTGCATCCTGTTTTTAGCTCAAAGGACAATTATTAGAGTAGGTTCCTAAGCCCTGTGGATTCTGGCTCTGCAATCTCTCTCAATCTATTCCCCCTTCCCTACTCCTACTGCTTCTTTATTACCACCTGCCTGCAATACTGCATCAGCTTCCTTCCTTGATCCCTCCCTTGTACCACTGTCAGATTAAACTTCCCTGTACAGAGATCTCATCACATAACTGCTTTGCTCATAGCCATTCAAAAGCAATCTTCTACCTGCTAAACATAGTCCAAACCCCTTTCCCCCTGTATTTAAGGTCAAAGGCAGCAGCATCGAGCAACCACCACCACAACAACTAGTATTTTGATAGCACTTTAAGGCTTCCCAAGTGGTTTACAAATGTTGTCTCATTTGACCTTACAACACCCCTGGAAGCCAGTTAGGATGCTACTCCCCACCACGTGTGCCTTTCTCCAGTGAAACTGAACCACTCATCACCTCTTGTATACAGGGGGTACTTTCTCCCTTCTCAACATTTACATACTTTGCTCTCCATGCCTTAAATGCCTTCTCCCAGCTTTCCCATTTTATCTTCTGAAATGCTATCAATTTTTCAAAACTCAGCCCAAATGACTTCTCCCATGAAATCTTCATTGATCTCCTAGTGAGAAAAGATTCTTCCTTCCTCCAAACTTGCATAATATTTTCAGCTTCTGATATGTTCTATTTTGTTGTTGTTTAGTAATTTTTCAGTCATGTCTGACTCTTCATGAGCCCTTTGGGGGTTTTCTTGACAAAGATACCAGAGTGGTTTGTCATTTCCTTCTCCAGTTCATCTTACAAAAGAAGAAACTGAGGCAAACAGGGTTAAGCAACTTGCCCAGAGTCATATGGCTAGAAAGAATCTAAGATTTAAACTGGATTTAAACTCAGGTCTTTCTGACTCCAGACACAGCATTCTGTCCACTGAATCACCTAGATCCCCATATTCTACTTTACATTATATTTATTAAGTGGTTTTTGTGTGGCATGATGGAGAGAGTAAAGAAGACCTGGATTTACCTCCTGACTTTGACCCATAAAGGTTACATGACTCTGAGCAAGTCATTTAACCTCAGGCCCCCAGTTAACTCCCTTAAACTATAGCTTATAGAGTGAGTAGTGGAAGTTTCCTCACCTGGAGATCCCTACCCCTAAGAAATCACAAGTCTAGTCTCTTTTCCACCCCCCAAACAATTTTATATTCATTGTAGAGTATTGCCTATTAATGGACAGCTAGGTAGATGGAGTGCAGGGCCTGGAGTCAGGAAGACTCATCTTCCTAGTTGTGTGACCCTGGACAAGTCACTTAACCCTCTTTGCCTCAGTTTCCTCATCTGTAAAATGCGATGGAAAAGGAAATGGCAAACCACTCCATGATTTTTGCCAAGAAAATCCCAAATGGGGTCATGAAGAGTCAGGCATGACTAGAAATGACTCAACAACAACAACTGCTTATTAATATATATAAATACACAGATATAATTTATATTCATATACATACATACATACATACACAGACACACAGAGACACAATTTATATACATATACATACACAGACACACATATTATATATACACATATGTATATATGTGTGTGTGTGTGTATAAATTATCAGGAGATCAGAGACCATGCCTTATTTTGAGAGGTGTGCTGGAACCAGCTCTAGCTTGCCTTGAAAATTTTCACTGTGAACATTTACACCTCAGAAATCACTTCAAATCAGGGTTTGATTTATTGCTCTGTTACCTCTAGACTTAAGAAAGTGTTAATAATTCCGATCAAACTTAAAAGTGTGCACATACATTTTTTTCCCATCAGGTCTGGCTGTTAAGCATTTACTAGCACATTCCTATCTTTCCCTTCCTTTTATCACCATGCTTTCAACATAATAATATTGATTTACATTTATAACGTAAATTAACATTTGCAAAACATTTTCTTCCCAACAATTCTATAAGGTAGATAATACAAGTATAATAATCCCCTTTTTATAGATGAAGAAATTTATGCCCACAAAAGTTAAGTGAATAGCCCAGGACCATACAGTTGGTATGTGCCAGCATCAGGATTTGAATTCAGGTCTTCTAATTCCAAAACCAGTGTAATCCAGAGGTGTCAAACTCCCAGCATGGCCCACAAAACTACCCAGTACAGACAGAACCAGAATAAAATATAATTGATAAATGTTTAACAAAGTAAATTTAAAAGCAACACAGCATAGATAATGCCAACTCGCAGTTTTGTAAGTCAATATGCTGCCCGTACTGAGTAATTTTTCTTTGAGTTTGACACCATTGATTTATACTATACCACCATGTTTCTCAGTAATAGACATGTAACTAATTGTAAAATGAATAAATGATCAAATGAATTTTGATGACTGACTAGGTCCTTTCATCATTGAATATAGATTATTCCTTCAAGGTGTCCCAATCAAGGCCTGACACTCAGCTCATGAGAGCTGGACTGGCCATAGCTTACGTGGTCCAGCTCTAGAATCTGACCCAAACCCACAGTGGGATTTGTTCTCAAAGTAACATGCTAATCAGGTACTAATATTTGACTCTTAAAAAAGCATTTGGTTCCTTTATAACAACAATGTTATCAACTATACATAGGTAGATTTTTAAAAATTATATTTATTTTATTTGTTGCATTTTAAATTCCATGTTGTTTCCCTCCTTCCCTCCCAATCCTGTAAGGAGTTTTTTCTTCGTTTTTTTGTCAGTAATATCTCATACCCATGGGTTCATATCCAGTGTGGTATTATAACAGAATGAGCCCAAGACTAGAATTTAGGAGACTTGAGTTCTAGTACCATTTATCCCCCTAAATTATCTTTATGATCTTAAACAAATTACCTCTCTGCAAAACAAGAGAATTGGAGTAAATTAATGACTCTAAAGGCCCCTTCTGCAGCTATGAGTCTACTTTAACAAATATTCATCAGTCACTTACTATGTGGGCTGTGTGACCCTGGACTGATCACTCTTCCTCTGTGGGCTTTGGTTTCTTCATATGCAAAATAAGGGACTTAGATTAGGTGATCTTTAAATTCCACCTCTCCCTCCAACCCAGTCTGTACCCCAGTTCTACTGCCTACAATCCTATGACTTTACAGCATAGTGTGAGAGAGAAAGAAATTTAAAACACAATCTATCATTCTCAAAAAGCTTACAATGAACTTGGGTAGAGGCCTATGAACTAATAAAAACCTAAGCAACAATAGGAATAGGAACTCTGAGATGATGGAAATCCCCTCTAGTAATAGGCTGGAAGCTTCTCTTCAATGTAAGTCTCAGAGAGTTACTTAGATTGCTGAGACATTAGATGATCTTCCCCAGCCTCTCTTAATACTAATGCCTTCCCTCTGTTAATTATTTCCTATTTAATCAGCATGGAGTTTGTTTATATATATATATATATATATATATATATATATATATATATATATAT
>NW_027187343.1:954023-955627 GCF_028583685.1 Petaurus breviceps papuanus | reverse complement strand
ATATATATATATATATATATATATATATATATATATATATATATATACATATATATATATATGTATATATATGTATATGTATATATGTATGTATGTATCTGTTTGCTTGTTGTCCCCTCCATTAGACCATAAGCTCCTTGAGGACAGCGACTGTCTTTTTGCCTTTCTTTGAATTCTGGCAGGTAACTTGCCCAGGGTCACACAATTAGTATGTATCAGAGTCATACTGGTTTTAAGGCCAGCTCTCTACAGTACCACAATACCTCTATAAACAAAAATTGAAGAGTTAAATGACAATAAAGAAAATAATTTAATGTTTTGTGTAACCGTGTACATATAATCTATGTCAAATTGCTTGCTTTCTTGAAGAAGTGAAGGAGGAAGAGAGAATTTGGAACTCAAAGTTTTAAAAAATGAATATTAAAAATAGTTTTTAATGTCCCTGTCGCTAGGTCTTGTATAATTCTAATTGTGGCACCATTGTATTTAAATTGTTTTAATCTTGATCCTTTTAATATTTTATCCTTGAGCTGGGGGTTTTGGAATTTGACTATTGAATATTCCTATGCGTTTTCCTCATAGGATCTCTTTTAAGTGGTGATTGATGATTTTTTCTATTTTACTTCCTGCCCCCCCCCCAGGACAATTTTGGGGGCAGCTAGGTGGTAAAATGAATAGAGCACCAGCCCTGGAGTCAGGAGGACCTGAGTTCAAATCTGATCTCAGACACTTGACACTCACTAGCTATGTGACCTTGGGCAAGTCATTTAACCCCGATTGCCTTGCCTTCCCCCCTCCATAAAAATAAATTGTTTTTATGCATAACTGGAAAAATATTTTTAAAAAAGAAAATAATTTAAGACATCACACAAGGCTGTAATGAATTGCCAATTGACAAGTATAGACAATGAGCATCACCTGTTCTGGGAAGAGAGCAGTCATCTGGGCTAGAACGTGTCTTGGTCTTGGAATACTTCGTGCATGCAAAAGCTAGGCTTTAAAGGATTGGATACATATATGTGTATATGTGCACATCATATATGCATATATATGTTAGTCAATAACATTCTAATGTCCAATATTAGCCTGAGAGGGTAGCCAAAGAAATATAGGATTGAGACTCTCTATTTGAGATGGGAAGCTGTCAATAAAAAAAAGATATAAACATAAAATTGAAGGTGTGATCACCCCTTTCAGTGGGTGTGCTCTATAATTATAGAATGTTAGATTTGGGTAGAATCTTAGGGCTATCCAATTCAGCTAAATTAAATCTCACCTCTCATATTTGTTCAGTTGTGTCCAATTCTCTGTGACTCCATTTGAGGTTTTCTTGGCAAAGACATTGGAATGGTTTGTCATTTCCTTTTTCAGCTCATTTTACTGATGAGGAAACTGAGGCAAGCAGAGTTAAGTGACTTGTCCAGGGTCATACAGCTCATAACCGTCTGAGGCTGCATTTGAACTCAGGAAGATGAGTATTTCTGACTCCAGGCTTGGTGTCAACTGTGGTGCCTGCTTACTAGCTGTGTAATCTCGAACAAGACATTATTTAATCACCTGGGCCTCAATTTCCTCATCCATAAAACAAGAGGGTTGGATTAGAT
>NW_027187343.1:945651-954013 GCF_028583685.1 Petaurus breviceps papuanus | reverse complement strand
TTTCCTCATCCATAAAACAAGAGGGTTGGATTAGATGGCCCCTGAGGTCATTTCCACTTCTAAATCTATGATCCTATAAACCTTTGCCCCCTATTTTATAGAGGTAGCCATTGAGGCCCAGAGAAGTGAAGTCGTTTGTTTAAGGTTACAGACCTAGTAAGGCACAGGGCCAAAACTCCAACCCAGATCTCCTTACTCTCATTATTCTTACTCTACCTACTAGCCCACAATGCCTGGAGAGAAATGATAGCTCTAAGTATGTGTGAGTGTGTACATAATTGTCCTATGTGTCTGAGGATGAAGGTGTCAACAATGGTGCTTTCTAACCCTCTCTGTCACTAAAAGGAGTAGTGCATGATTCTATTACATTTAGAATATGTACACACATATGGTGTGATAACATGAAATATAGTGAGATCATGTATGTGAACCATTCTATAAATCACAAAGCACAATAAGGATGTTAGCTATTATCACAGTAATCCAAATATTTATAATCCATTCTGAAGAGTGACTCTCCCCCTGGGCCCAAAGGAAAAAACTTTCTGAGAGAAGGCAGAAGGGGGAGGCCGCTTCTATCCTGGCATTCATTTATTTTTTGCTGTAAAATACCATAGGGTGGCATTTACTTCACCACTTGGAAAAAAAAGTGGAATTCAAGTACATCAACAATGATGCTATCCAACATCCTCCAAACAGATGGAAAGACAGTGTGTTTTTATTCCAGTAAGTGGGGCTTTCTGACATGACTAAAGGGGCATCCTCTTGTCTCCCTGACATCATCTAAATGCAAAAAACTGTTTTCATGATGCAACATAGAGCCCAGATCACTTTATGGCACCCCTAAGCCACAGAGAATGGGGTCTAGACCTGTGATTTTGGCAGGGGGAGCTCCCTCTGATCAAAGCAGGTTTCTGCAACTTAAAAGATCAGAATTATCTACATCCTTGTGTGTAAATGACTTACCCAGCCAATATATATCAGAAATGAGACTTGAACTCAGGCCATCTTGGCTTTGAGGCCAGCTCCATCTTTACTCACTTTACTCACCATGCTGCCTCTCAAAAATCTCCAAACGGTCTCTGAATTTCACACATATCTGACACTGACATGTAGTATGTATATGTATATAATATGTACTTGTAGACAGAGCTTGGGCAAATTTTCCCATGCCTAGGTCCTCAGTTAGAGGTTCAAGGTAAGGCAGCTAGTATTCAGTAAGTCAATGTAATTTGGAATTTGTATCTCAGGAGCCAGTAGTGACCTGAAACAGGTTCTTGATGACTCTCTCCCCACTCCCCGTCCCTTTTCTTCTGCTTCTGCTGCTACTTCTGGGGAAATTCTTGGTCTAGGAAAAATGAATAGGGGATGAAAAAATCACCAAAAAATGTGGGCATTTTAACACAAAAATCTTCCAAGGATAGACTATGTGATTTGTGTGGGTATTATGCAAGCCACATGCAAATGTACTTTATTTCCCTCTCCTATCCCCTAACAAATTCCCCATTTTTATATACCTTTGGTATATATTTTAGATAAAATTATCATAAAGTGTAGCTTAGTGGATAGAAGCTGAGCCTGCAGTCAGGAAGACCGGAGTTCAAATTCAACCTCAGACACTTACTAGATGTGTGACCTTGGGCAAGACACTTAACCTCTGTTTGCCACACTTTCCTCAACTGTAAAATAAGGATAATAGCTCCTTCCTCCCAGGGTTGTTGTGGGGATAAAATGAAATATTTGTAATAGTACTTAGCACAGTACCTGACCCAGAGTAGATGCTATGTAAATGGGGTATTAAGTGAAAGATCAAGACCATGAGAAAGGGCAAAGAACTGAGGAGAATAACTCTTCTGCCTGGACACAGAAGGTTTGGGAACTCAGCCACGGCCTTGCCTGGACTCCCTTGCTGCAGGAGCAAGTCTTTTACTGAGGTAGATGCAGAAAGGATTGCCTTTTCCCAGCCCAGGCCCACAGCATTCTGCCTCTGCCAACGGTTCTAATGAGCCTGCAAACTCACATTGCTGGGAGGAGGAGGAGGGGTGTGTTTGAACTGAGGGCCTCATACTCATGCCAAGTACAACCTGTGCCAAGGCTGGAGTGAGTGGGAGAAGGGAGCCTAGAGGGTGTAAATAGGGAGGGGGGTTTAAGGCTTGAGGTAAGACTGACAGCAAAACTTTTCCTTCTTCATGCTCCTCCTCCCACCCCCAGCTGGAATTTTGGCATCAGACCCAGTTGCGATGGAGCCGGCTCCCATCCAGTCCCAAGTGTGTATATATGTACATTCTGCTTTACTGGAAATGGACTTAGGGAGAACTGGTCATAAAGTCCTCATTTCACTCGTATGTTCATCTGGAAAACCAAAAAGAAAGGTGGGGGTGGAGAGAAAAAGAAAAAAAAAAAAACAACAAACGTTGATAATAGCCAAGCGACTTTTCCCTTGAGCTACCAGAGGTGCTTTTAAAAAATGAGGGTGAAGGTAATGAGAAAAGATAGGAAGGCAGGGCCCTTAGTTTCTAGCTTTTTCTATCACTAATCCCTACTGGCCAACAGATAGAGGTGCGATGGACCACTCCTCAGTCCAGATCTCATCCTGTCCCCGTCCTGTTCCTTCTTCTTTGGGTCCCTATCTCTCTGACAACTTTGAGGGTTGGAGAACTCTCGAGAAACCACCGGTTCTAAGGTTTTATGCCAGCGACGGGGCACCGCCCTGGGTCCTCTTCTCCCCCCTCCAGCCTATAAAAATGCATATTTCCTTCTCTCTGAGCCCATTTAAAAGAAAAACGGGAGGGAAGGAGGTTAGATGACCTGTGGGAACGAGATACAAAAGTGGGTCTACTCTAGCCAGCTTCAATTTCAACCCTGCGGGCAGAGGAAAGGGTGATCGGGGTGCCAGGGAGGGGAATGAACTAGCAGACCCACGGAAGGGGGGTCTGCCCGCAGATCGTAGCAGCAAGGCTCTGGAGAAGCGTCCCCCCAAGTGCAGCTCATCTGGCGCCTCCAATTTGCCCAAAAAGTTTCCAGCTCCCCGGTAACTGGGAAGGGGAGGATAAGAGTTAGTAATGAGGTGGCGTCGGGGGAAAATCTCTGGCCCCTCTACTCCCTCCTTTTTTCCCCGGGATGTCGCCCACTTCCTTCTACCCACCACCGATTGCTTTTCCAACCCGACAGCGCCCCCGCCTCAAAGGGACGCAGCTTCTGGGGTGGTCTGGGCAATCGTCGCTTCCATCCAGGACGCCCCCGGGGATGGCATTTGAACACCCTCAGCCTGGTCAGAATCGCACCTTCGATGGCCTCCTCCGCACCCCCCCCCCCCCAATCCTGGCCAGCCGGTTTGCAGTCACCCGGCATTTGGAAGGAGTCCCACCCGCCCACCTCTCCTTACCCAGTCCCGGCACGAAAGTGTTGAGGAACAAGCAGATGACTGCCACGGGGAATGGCATGTAGGGGATCGCTGCACGCAGGGGGCCCTTCTTCTCCCGCACCTGCACCACTACCCCGCTGGACGAGGATGCTCCCCGAGGGTCCGCGGCTGCAGCCGTTGAGGTCGCGGCTGCTGCCGCCGCCGTCTCCCCGTCTTTGTGGGGATGTTCCATGGCTTCTACGAGCTCCCTGGGACGCAGAAGGGCTTAGGGGAGGCTGCTGGAGAGGTGACGGGCTGTGCGCGCCCTCCAGTCCACACTGTCGGGGGTCTTCCTAGCTCACAGGTGTGAGAGCCGAGGGTCAGTGGCTGCTGCTGCCTCCTCTACCCAGCTCTCAGAGAAAGCGCTCAGCAGCCCAGCCTCTCCGTCCGGGGACTAGATGATCCGAGAACTCTCTTTCTCGAGCACACACGCGTCAACACACACATATACACACACACACACACACAGGCGAAGGAAAGGAAAGGGCAGCGTGACACTTCAGTGACAGTCGTTCATTGCCCCTCCCCCAGCCTGACTTCTTCCCCGCCCCCCATCCTTCACCCCCACTCTCAAAATGAGAACGATGGAAGAGAAATTTTAGGTTGATGTTAAACAAAGCGGAGCTAGTAGGGAGAAGACTTGTTGGTGCTGGAGATTAGAAATTACTCTCGCTCCCTGAAGAAAACTATATTAAATTTCCGAGAGAGAATATATAAACACATCCTGTCTTTGTTCGCCTGCCACCCTTTTATTTTTACATATTTGAGCTAATTAGTCCTTACAACATTCCTAATATGGAAAGTCGCCCGTGGATTGTTGCCTTAATTAGAGAGATACATTTCACAAATGAGGAAACTAAGGCAGGGAGTGGTTTTGTGATTTGTTTCAGGTCACGTAGAAAAATCAATGAGAGCCTATGGTAGAGCTCAGGGCTTTGGGTGCGGGCTCCTCTTTGTGAGTATCACCGCCGGAGATCTTAACAGAATTCTGCAAACAAAGACCCCCCTGCAAGAACTAGAGGTGAAATCAATCTCTGCTGGAGTCATCTCCAAGAATGCTGTAGGGACCGGGTAAGAGAAGCCCCCTTAATGTCCTCAACATGGGTATATATAAAGCTTGTAAGGAAGGAGACAGCGCCGTCTGGTGGTTAGCGCTCAACAGTTGGGTACCCAAGTTCTGTGTATTCCAATGTCCACTTAAAAAAAAAAAAAAAAACCCAGTGTTTAAATAAATGACTGAAAAATGCCCATTCTCATCCCCTATTAAGATTAGCAAAGAAACAAAAAAAAAAAAAACAAGCTAGGCTACTATTAAGGAGGCCTTCATGGATGATGACCTGAATTTTCCAAACTGACTCAAATTATCTAGATAATTGTGCAACCCTTTCACTTTTGTACATACACAAAAGTAGCCTCCCTGGCCTGTTTCTGTTTCTCTAGAAATAATAGTGCTTAAGTTTTTCCTAAATTTCTTTTAAAAAATGCCCACTACCAAGTATGATCTGTCTTTTTGGGAAAGACTGTTAAAGAATAGGGATTGATATTTTCTAGGTCAATTGGATAGGTTATTTTCTAGGTCAATGACCAAAGATACCTTTCACACTGACAGCCAGGAAGAGACAGTGATATTGATTATTTCTCAGTCTAGGCAATTACTCCCTAAATTGTGTACCACTTAAGTAACAGTGAATAAAAAAGAGATTTGGGAAATTAAGTATAACCTGAGATGTCTTATTGTTCAGTTGTGTTTGACTCTTCATGACCCCCTTTGGGGTTTTCTTGGCAAAGCTACTGGAGTGGTTTGCCATTTCCTTCTCCAGCTCATTTTACAGATGAGGAAACTAAGGCAAATAGGGTTCAGTGACTTGCCCAGGGTCTTATAGCCAGTAAGTGTCTGAGGCCAGATTTGAACTCAGCCTAGCACAATATCTACTACACCACATAGCTGTCTCCTTACTGAAATGTCTATCTATCCCTAAAACTCTAGAAGCAGTTTTCCATAGTGAATAAAATGTTAAACCTGGAGACAGGAAAACTTGGGTTTAAATTCTGACTCAGATTGTTACTAGCTGTGCATCCCTGAATGAGTCACTGAACCTTATCCATAAAATGGGGGAAATAATAACACCTACCTCATAAGATTGTTGTAAAAATCAAATGAAATAATGAATGAAAAGTGCTTTACAGATCTTTAAGGTGGTAAAACTTAGAACTGCACAAAGACTTTCAAGTCACCCTGTATAAATGTAATTTCCTAGGATGTACCCTGGGCAACTAGGTGGTATAATAGATAGAGTGCTGGACCTGAAGTCAGGAAGACTTCTTCCTGAGTTCAAATCCAGCCTCAGACACTTACTAGTTGTGTGACCCTGGGAAAGTCATTTAACCCTCTTTGCCTAAGTTTCCTCATCTGTAAAACGAACTGGAGAAGGAAATGGCAAGCCACTCCATTATCTTTGCCAAGAAAACCCCAAATGGAATCTAGAAGAATTGGACATGACTGAACAATTGTAACAACAGCTCTACACTAATAGGATCCTTTAAGAGAAGAACAAAGGGTCTGCAGTTAAGTCCTTCGGGGAACTACATATAACTAGAATTGCTATCAGGTCTTCAAATAGGGCCCCATTGTCTAGTGTGAAAACAATGGAGGGGAAAGACTTCTGGTCTCAAGTAAAGAGACCTCAATTGTAGTATACTCCTAACTGGCTTATACCACCTTGGCCAAAACTCTCCAGACCTCAGTAAAGGGAATTGGATGAGATGGCCTATAAATTCTCTTCCAGTGTTAGCATTCTATGATAACTATTTGCAGTACCCAGGTCTCACTTCTGTACCTGGAAATGTGAGGTAATGGGGGACAGGGGCAGGGGGAGGCATGGGATGAAGCTGTTGGCATTTTTATTCCATTGTGATAACTGACTGCCTGCAGGCTGTTTCAGGTAGTCATATACTTCCAAAGAAAAGCCCAACCTTTAACTAATTCCCCAGACATAATCAATCTGTAACAAACACAAGAGAGGAGGGATAGATCAGATAACGTCAGCTAAACAGTCCAACTAGGCCAGGCACTGGGTCATGATGATGAGATCTATGTCTTGGCCTTGTTCTGTCATTAGTTGAATAAAGTGTTTTTGCCCGCGGCCCCCTTTCTTTTTTTTTTTTAAAGAGAAATAACTCAGTGCCAAGTTAGCTTCTGAATCATACAAAGAATTGGATGCGTCCTTCTGACAGGTTTGCAGTTTCTAGATAATTGCCCCTTCACTGGCTCAAATCAAGCAAGTATCTATCATGCGTGTAATATATGCAAATCATTAGAGAAGAAACATGAGAAATAAAATCTACAGCCCCTGTCCTCAAGAAGCATTCTCCTGGGGAAATATGGCGTGTTGGTAAATAAGTAGAATGGATGTCAGGCACATGTGTAATCCGTTGGTAGAGTAGCTGCAACTGTCAGCATCTTCGAAAAAGCCTGAGTTAGATCTGGTCATCTCTCTTTGCCTTGGTGTGACTGGTAGAGGATGGTAACCAGTGAAGGAAGTGGAGTACATGACCTTGGGAATTTGAAAGGTCCAAAGGGCTCTTCTGCACCCTGTCATTCCAGAATTTATTTCACAGCTAGTGTAGCTTCAATGCCCAGAGGAACAAGGAGTAACTCTGGAGGATGAGCTTTAAAAATTCAGTCCAATGGTAGCTGAGAAGAAGCTTCATCTGATAGGCATAGTACTTCTGGGCTTGAACTTGGTGGAATCAACACAGTGTAGGAACTAAGCTAAGTTGTGAGCTTAACCCCACCCTGAGACCAACATGGACTGGGAGGGTCCCCAAAATATTTGGGGAAACTATTTCTATTTTTTTCTGTATCTTTGAACTAAATATTTTTTTTGTAAGAGCTCATCTGAGGGTAAGTGGTTAAGTGGAAATGGGGGTACTAGCCACTATCTCCCCCCACCAACAAATGAAGGAAACAAAACTAATCAGGGTTCAAGACATTGGCAGAGAAAAGAGAAAATAAGACACATACACACAACCATCCTCAGGCTACCTAAGATCCATGAGGGAGATTTGTAATAGGCCTGGCCCTGAGGGAGCAGGGCTAGGTCAGACATGTTATATAAATTTAATATAGGATATGGAAAGATAGGGGTAAAGGAGAGATCAAAGCAAGATGTTCCAGGAATATTTGAGGAGAGAGAGAGACAGAGAGAGACAGAGACAGAGACAGAGACAGAGACTTACTTTCAGAGGAGGAGGTAGGATATCAAAGGCTTCCCAGAGAAAGTGAAACCTCACCTGAACCTTGAAGAAAAGGAATCTGTGTCATACGTCTTTACTGGACTGTGAATTCCTTAAGGGTAGGTACTATGACTTATCTAAACTTCATATTTTAATATGAATGTGTGGGATTCAAAGGTAAGAACACAAATTAATAATCACATGGAAGAAATATTCAAAACCGTTAGCATTTGACTTGGAGTAAGGAAGATCTGAGTTTGAATCTAGTCACAGATACTTACTAGCTGTGTGACCTTGGGCAAGTCATTTAACCTCTACCTGCCTCAGCTTCCTGAGCTGTAAAATGAGGATAATAGTACCTGCCTCTCAAGGTTGTTGTGAGGATAAAATATGATCATACTTGTAAGGGTCTTTATAAATCTTAAAAGCTATGTAAATGCTAGCTATGATGATGAAGAAGATAAGGATAGTGATGATGATGATGATGATGATCATGAAAAGAACTGAGTTCTACCTAACACTCATGAAATTGGCAAAAAAAATAATAAAAGAAAATTGAGTGCTAGTGTGGCATATTAATAAGTTGCTGGTAGAACAATTAATTGTTTCAGTTTTTCTGGAAAGTAATATGGAATTATCAAGAAAGAATTACAAAATTGTTCATGCTCTTTGCCAACTCTCTCTCTCTCTCTCTCTCTCTCTCTCTCTCTCTCTCTCTCTCTC
>NW_027187343.1:943035-945641 GCF_028583685.1 Petaurus breviceps papuanus | reverse complement strand
CTCTCTCTCTCTCTCTCTCTCTCTCTCTCTCTCTCTCTCTCTCTCTCTCTCTCTCTCTCTCTCTCTCTCTCTCCATATATGTATATAGCCTAAAGAAAGGAGGAAAGAACCTAAACCTTTCTATACAAAATAATTCCTAGCAGCATTATTTGAAACAGGAGGGAAAGCCCCTGGAAACAAATGACAGGTCCATGATAGGAAAATGGCTTAACAAATGATGGTATATGCATGTAATGCAATATTGCTGTGCTAGAAGAAAGGATGAATATAAAGAAGTCAAAGAAATATAGAAAGACATGAAATGGTATAAGGTTAAGAAAGCAGAACAAAGACAGCAATATATACATCAACTACAACCATATCATTAAAAACAACATCATTAACAGCAACAATTCTCTGTCAAATGATCAGGAAAGATGAGACAATGTAAGTCTTAGAGGAGAGTCAAGAGACCCCAGTCCTGTCTCAGCTACTTATGTGATCTTGGACAAGTTGCTTAACCTTTCTGAGCCTCAGTTCCTACATCTGCAAATTGTGTATAATAATGCTCATACTACCTAAATCACAAGGTTGTTATGAGGAACCTATGAGTTAACCTAAAAGTGTTACAGAAATATGAGTTATTATTTTAAGATGGTCATAAAGAGCCATTAAAAAAACAAATGGGATTCATTCCAATATTCTAATGGAAGTGTGATCTCATTGATGTAATTATTCCCTCCAATGATGCATATTATAACCTATCCATGTCTTCCCATCTTGTTCAATTTTCATCTATGTCCTTGAATAAATTTGTCACAGGGAACTTGCCCAGCATAGGACACTTTCTCAAGTTCTTTTGCCATAGAATGGATATCAGTAGAACATGGGAAGTCTCATCAGTTAGCCCTCCCTCTAGCTACATTCCCCCACCCATTATTTTCAAGCAGATTCTTTCATGCCATCCTATACACTACTTCTTCAAAATACCTTATTTGTAAAGTATTGCAGCCGTCTTGTGCCCACCCTATGCCTCTCCATTGCCCCAGAAGAGCTTTGTTCTACTGGATCAATTTTTAAAATCACCAAACATGCAAGCTAGAAGTTTGTATTTCCTATATCTTTCAGTCAATTATATAATTGTAATGACATAGTTTACTGAAGAATAGTATCATTTGAATGCCTGCCTTTTCCCTTCTAATATTCTCATTGAGGAAGTCCCCCTTTATATGCATAGATTTTTCTAATAAAAAATGCAGATAAGATAGGAAAAGTAGATATATGGCTTGGTAGTTATTAGTGTGCTCTTGGTCCCCTTTTTAAGGTAATAATATGGCATAGGATTTTTTTTTAATTCCTTTAGTGTGTTCTCCTAATACCTTGAGAAATAATGCCTTAAATATTTTCAAATCATCTTTTTTCCATCATGGAACCCCTGAATATACACTGGTTCTCATCTAGTTGCTTTTCCCCTCTTTATCTTTTCTTCAGTACTATTCCCACTTCCTATATAATACATATGGGACTGTGATGTCAGAGTCTAAATGTGGTGGTTCTACTGTACCTGATGGTAAAAGGAGTGTATCATAAAGAAAAATCTTTGCAGATCTTTTTCATATATTTATTGCCCTTCCAGTTTCAGCTTTAAATGTTCTTGGAATGGCTTTGCTTAATTGGGAATCTCACAAAGTATTTTTTAAATTGATTTTTCCCTTTACTGCCTCTCACTATTTTATGGGATAATACTATTCATAATTTTCTACGATTATTCCTTTGTAAATTTACAAGTCAATTTATATTCTAAATAGGTGTTGTGTTTGACTGCCACCTCTTTCTACTTGGCAAATAAGTCAAGTGTTTGCTGACTAAGGTGATTTTTAGGCTCTTTTGTTCTCTTGGCTATGGAAATTGATTTATGTGGGTTAAATGTCAACATAAAATTATCATTTATGTCTTTTCTTCCATCTATTTCCCATTTTTTTGTTAATTTTTAAATAGGTCAGATTGGAATTATTTTAATTGCATACCTTTTTTCTCATTTTTGTTTTTTCTCTTTTTGAATTAATTTTTACACTTGTTCTAACAAGTCATTGATCTGATCATATGTAGATAGCTGTTTCAGGAATGAATGTTATATATCCATGAGTCATTTACAATCTGTTAAAACACAATCAATTTCTTTTAAAATAGATATATAAAGCTTTTGTATTGGATTTAGCAGCTGGAAAATAATAGATGCTCTTGGTCATTTACAATCTATAGTTCTGAAAAAAAAAGGCTTCTTGTCTTTTTTTTTTTACAAATTAAATTACTTAAGAAAAGTTTTTTTTAATTAATTTTAAAATTGTATCATCCTCAGTTCTTTTTATATAATGAGTGCTTAATAAATGACTGTTGAGTTGGATGGAATTGAACTGAACCCAGGACCTTCACTAGGTTTTCAACCATGCTTCACAGTCATTTGGGGATCATTTATTTTGGATATGTTGGTTTTCCCATTTGTCTGTCTGTCTGTCTCTCCTTCCCTACCTCCTTTCCTCTCTCTCTCTCTCTCTGCCTTCCCCTACACAGACCCACACACACACAGACACTCTCTCTCTCTCTCTCTCTCTCTCTCTCTCTCTCTC
>NW_027187343.1:940135-942935 GCF_028583685.1 Petaurus breviceps papuanus | reverse complement strand
CTCTCTCTCTCTCTCTCTCTCTCTCACACACACACACACACACACACACACACACACACTGTGTACTTAAAGAAATTTGAGTCCTAGGTTCAGAGTTAAGAGACATGTTTTCTAACCTCAGTCTTACCACAATCTTGCTATGTGAATTTGAACAGACTAATAAATTTCTATGCCTAAATTTCTCCATGTATATGTAAATGGAATAAAGCAATTTATTTTCTGAGGTAAAGTAAAACAGAACTCACCAGATCTATCCGCTCTACCTAGCCCCTTTCAGTCTTATTTCTGGTTTGTATGGACCACAATTGGTGTAAGAAAACCAAAAAGTAGTTGAAGTAAATTTTCTCACTGTAAGTTAAAAGAATAAATTGGATTCACAAAGTGGCAGCTGGGGGAGAAAAAAAGACATACTTAAATGACAGAGGTATTCTCTAGCTGACAGACTGGGTCTGGGTGATTAGGGGTCTAAACTCACGAAAGTGCTGAAATATCCTCTTAAGATTACAATACAAAAGACCTTGATTTCCTAGAAGAAAGCTGAATTCAACATAGAGATTTTAGTGGAGAGCAGCTAATCAAAGATACCTCAACTTCCAAGTAATGCTATTTTTCAGCCCAATGATATCATCAGATGATAACAGTATGTCTTCAAGAAAACAAGCTGTAGTGTTGGAGGTAAAACGGCGCTCCAGATGTGATACTGCTGTTGCTTTAAGTCACTAATGTGTTCTGTGGTTGGTCTGATAAAATAAATGATGGGGGAGGGTGAGATATCTTGTGAGCTATGGTTTTGAGTTAATGCTACTCCACAACATGCTTTAAACCTGGGGTAGCTTGGGCGGGGGGAACACTCATCTAAGGGGGCCCTGGGAGCTACATATAACAGGGAAAACAACACCTGCCTTACTTACCTCACAGGTTATAAGGATAGAAAGATATGGTAGGTGTGAAAGGAATGATTATTTTTGGTTTTTTGGATCCATCTGGCAATTAATTCTGGGATGTTTCCCTGCAGTCTTGATCTTCTAAGGTTATCCGAGAGACTTTGCCCTCTGAAAGAATTTATAGCATTTTTTTATTGCCTGCCTTGTGATTACATTGTAATAGATCAAACTGCGGACACTAATAGGGCTGGATATTTTATGAACGTGTTATAATTAATCCCAGCATTGCTTGTGAGGAGATCTGTAGTATTAAGATGTGCTACTCAGGAAAATCATCAATAGCTGTGGAGAATGATGTTAAATAATAAAATAATAATAACACCACCTTATATCTGTATAGCTATCCTTTATACCGTCTAAAGGCTTTCTCATTTGCTCCCAGTCACCCTGAAAGAAAGATAGGTATAATTATTCTCCCTTACAGATGGAAAAAGTAAGCAATAGCAATTTAGAGTAGTTCCACACAGCTAATAATTATCAGGATTTGAACCTGGGTCTCCTGAATCCAGGTCAGGCACTATTTATACTCTATTATCTGATGCATGCAGTGACCAAGATTCAGATGAAGTCAGCCACTAAGTCTGTCCCACTGCATATAGTCCCTTGAAGCTTTGTCTTTCCAGGTCTCCTTCCATCTGGGTTTAACTACAAATTCCAGGTAAGCTCAGACCAAAGAAAGAATTGCTGAGCTAAAATAAATAACTAAATGGTTTGAGGGGCCATTTTTTCAAAGCTCTCCAAAAAAAGGCCTTTGTTGAAAGAACCCCTCCATCAATACTAGAGGAAAGGAAAGTACTTTCTCTTTAAGAGACCCTGGGTCTTGAGCTTTTCCCAAGAAAAATCTTACTTGTTATACAAACAATTTAAAAATATTCTCGAATCTGGTACAGCAGCAGCCACTGTCGTAGACCCAATTCTAAATAAAATGTGGAATGTGGTTAGAAAAGAGGACACAGGAACCCAGTGGAGGGCCCTCTGAGGCTCACAGACGCCAAAGCAAACAGGTGTCCAGGCTAAAGAAAACCAGGGATCCCAGAACTCCTCTACCTCCCTCAGTAACTGTGGCCATCAGTCAAATCTAGGGATGAACTGAGAGAAAATAAAGGTCGTATCTCTCAGAGCCTTCTTCTCCCTAGAGAGGATCCCTCACTTAGCATGGTATTCAAGGACCTTTACAATCTGCTTCCAATCCACTTTCTCAGCCTAATTTCACATTATCCCATCCCCCTTCAGGTACTCTCACTACAAACCCACTACAGTTGGCTTTTCACCATCTTGGCCCACTCTCTGCTGTCTAGGCATTTGCCTACGGCATCACCCACATCAAAAATATTCTGTCTTCTCATCACCACCTAGCAAGATTTTTCTCCTTGTACAAAGCTGAGACCGAGTGCCACCTCTGCTATGAAGCCTTCCCTGATTCTCCCCACAAAGTAATTGCCCCTTCCTCATATTTTCCTCTACCATTTTTTCTGAATCTCCCCTTTACCCTTATCATATGTGTCTGAGCATCTGAGGCTGGATTTGAACTCAGGTCTTCCTGCCTCCAGGCCCAGTGCTCTATCTACTGAGCCACTGGACTGCCTCGAATGTTAACTTAGCTCCTTGGTAACTTCCTGTCGTGCTTGCTCTCCTTCCCTTTTATTTTCCCTTCTCCCTCTCCCCTTTTCTTCCTCACATGCCTCCTTCTTTGCCTTCTCATTCCTGAGTTGGTACCTCTCTTTGTCCCTTGTTAGAGTCATTGACTCAGTGCCAATTCCACTCAGTTTCTGAAAAAAAAAATCTATTAGATAGTAATGAATTTGCAAATCAGCTCTCCAACTGGGGATTTGGTTTGAAACTTCATTGTAATTACA
>NW_027187343.1:930060-940125 GCF_028583685.1 Petaurus breviceps papuanus | reverse complement strand
AAGAGGTGGAGGAGAAGGAGGAAGAAGTGAAGGAGGAAGAAGAGGAAGAGGATGAAATAGAGGAGGAAGTGGAGGGGGACAAAGAATAGGAGGACAGGGAGGAAGAAGAGGAGGAGGTGGAGGAGAAGGAGAAAGAGTGAAGGAGGAAAAAGAGGAAGAGGAGGTAGAGGAGGAAGTGGAGGGGGACAAAGAGGAGGAGGACAGGGAGGAAGAAGAGGAGGAGAAAGAAGAGGAAGAGGTGGAGGAGAAGGAAGAAGAAGAGGAAGAGGATGAAATAGAAGAGGAAGTGGAGGGGGACAAAGGAAAAGAGGACAAGGAGGAAAAAGAGGAGAAAGAAGAGGAGGAGGAGGTGGAGGAGGAGGAGAAGGAGTGAAGGAGGAAGAAGAGGAAGAGGAGGTAGAGGAGGAAGTGGAGGAGGAGGAAGACGAAGAGGACATGGAGGGGGAAGAGGAAGGTGTACTGTAACACCAAGGAAAGGCAACTTCCCAAGGTTCAGAATACCAGCATAGGTGCTCTCCATTTTATTCAGTGACAAACCAAGAACAGAGAAGGTCAAAACATGACATCATTCCAAATACAGCATTTACTAAGTGTGATTAAATAATCTCCAAGGACTACCCCACCCCAGGACCTTCCAATCATTCAATCAATTACAAAGTCCCTGTTCTAAATACTTCTCCACCCCTAGGCTATACCTTCATTTAGTCCACCACAAAGCCCCTCTTCTCAAATGGAGATTAGTTTCCAAACATAAGTAAAGTACATTCACTTGTTCAACCATAGAACACAAAAAGGTCAAAAGTCCCCCACCCCTGGATCACAATTGAATCTACCCCAGAGTTACATCAAATTTAAGCACAGCACTTAATACCCAAATGGAGGTCTTTTCTTCATCTTGACAGGAGGCAAGTTCTCAGCAATCTTAGTTCCTGGGGAGACAAGGCTTAGCAAGGCCACAAGATACATTGCCAGTCTCTTCATTAATTCATCCTCTGTCTGTAGAACAGTCCTAGAACCCCTGAAAACATTAGCAAAACCCTCTCCCAGGATTTCTGTAAACATACAACAA
This sequence comes from Petaurus breviceps papuanus, assembly GCF_028583685.1. Classification (NCBI taxonomy): domain Eukaryota; kingdom Metazoa; phylum Chordata; class Mammalia; order Diprotodontia; family Petauridae; genus Petaurus; species Petaurus breviceps. The sequence goes on along the minus strand of NW_027187343.1, from coordinate 939,056 downwards.
GAAAATCCTTCTTCAGGGCTTCTGAACCAACAGAAAGGTTCCCAGGCCCCTGCAACAATAGCACTGCTCTTCACCAGTGGACAGTATTCACTCTGTCTGCAGGACAGTCTCCAGACCCCTGCAACAACAGCACTGTCCTTCACCAGTGGACAGCATTCACTCTCTGTCTGCAGGACAGTCTCAGGGCTTCTTAGCCAACAGCCAGGTTCCAGGACTTCTTCAACAAAAGGACTGTCTTTCACCAGTGGACAAATCTGGCAAAACAACATCAAAACAGACAGACAAAGTACCAGCAAAACAGCCATGTCTCCTCGGTCCTTGGCAGCTCCAGGGGCAGGTCTCAAAAGTCCAGGGCGATTCAAAGTGGCCCCAGCAATCCTTCTCAGTCTCTCTCTCTGCCTCCACATGGGTGCTGCTTCCAAAAAGTTCTTCTGCCTCTCTCTTGTCTCTCCAAATCTACGTCACCAGTTCCTCCCAGTTCAGGACTTTCTTTTCACATCAACAAGTCCATCCCACAGGTGGGATTAACAAGCTCTGGGTTTTAACACAATCAATTTGAAAACCAAGCCAATACAGGGGAATCTTTAATTGCCATTACTATCACAGAAGGGGAGGAGGAAGAGGAGGAAAAGGGAGAGGAGGCGGAGGAGGGTGGCAAAACATGTTGATAGGCATCATGTGCAGTGAAAGCCTTCGCTGTAGCTTTCATAGTCCCCAACCAAACCTGTCATACAGACTCCTGGGCTGTTGTCTTCCCTGGACTCTTTCTGCCCTAATTAACCATAGAAGGGTCAATTAGAAGCACAAGAGGCGTGGTGGGAGGTGGGCATGGAAGGGGATGAAGTAGGTCGCTGTGAATAGAGGGCAGAGGAAGTAGAGAAGGGTAGACGATCGAGAACCCAGAGAAGTGGAATTCTTTCCATCTCTACGCTCCTCTTAATAAAGAAAGCAAATGAAATTAAGGGTGCACTGGGGGGGGGGGGGGAGGCCAGGATTTTCACTTGGCGTTTGGGACTACTATTGGAATATTTTCTAGATAACAAAGTTGAAGAGAGAGAAAGAGGGATTAAAAAGCCAAATAAAGAAGAGGGTCAGGGTCACAGGGAGAGAAAGGGAGTGAAGAATAAGAGGGAAGGAAGAGAGGGCAAGAGGAATAAGGAGAGAGGGGAAGGGGATGAAGAAGGGGGAGAAACAAGGAAGGCGGGGCAAAGAGATAGAGGAGAGGGAAAAGAAGAGGAGAGGAATGGGAAGAAGGGGAGGGAGATGGAAAAGCAGTAGAGGGAGCTGTCTGGCATGCTCTCCTTCCTCATCTCACCTCTTAGTCTCCCTGGCTTCATTTAAGATCTACCTCATATCCCACCTTCAAGAGTCTCTTTGTTTTCCCCACCCCCAGCTACTGAGAACACCTTCCATATATTCTGAAAACACCTGCTATGTCGTCTCCTCCGTTAGAATGTAAGCTCTCTGGGGGTAGGATTGCTTTCGCCTTTCTTTGTAGCCCCACTGCTTAGCTTAGCGCCTAGCATGTAGTTACCTCCTTAACAGAGTACTGTTCTGCGCACAGCAAGTCCGTAATGGTTTTTGAACTGAATGTTTGTTTAATTGAAAAAACAAGGACCACTGGACTGAGAATATTTAGGCAGTGGTACCAGGGCACATCCATCCTCCAACTGCAGAAGATAACTCAGCCACAGACATCCACTCTAACTTCCCGATCTACTTCTGAGTCCCTGACTGCATCCGAAGGGCCATATGCCTCTCAGTCCCCTCCCCCCTCCCCCTGCTCTATGGCTCCTCACTTCCTTGCTTCCTCACATGGAGCACCGAATTTCTTTCCTTCCAGTCACATTGTCTCATATTTCCCGGAATGACACATTGGGACATGAAGCACTGTGATTTTGGCAGGCTCTGCAGACCCATCTCTCCCTCAACATTTAGTTCCTGGCGTAGGTCGGTTTGTTTACTTGATCGCTGCACTCCCCACTGATGCCTATTAAATTATTAGCTCTGGCCGAAAGATACATCAAAGGACCCCCCAGAACTAAGCTGTCCAGTAGAGCTGCAGGCATCTCCTACCGCTCACCTCTCTTAGGGACACAACAACACTACATCACTCACTGCACCCTAAAGTGGGGTAGGGGTACAGCTGTACACCAACTCAGAGCCACTGGGAAACTTCGGACTGGCTCACTTCCCCAAAGCAGACTGGAGAAATGACCATGGACAAGATACATGGAGGCAGTTTGCTATTTCTATCCATCCGCCTAGGGGAAAAGGACAAAAGGGTCCTCCCCAATAGAATAGCAACTTCTTGGGGACAAAGATTCCTTCAGGTTTGTCTCTGTATCCTCTTGTTATTGTTCAGTCATTTTAGACTCATTGTGACCCCATTTGGGGGTTTTCTTGGTAGAGATCCTGGAGTGGTTTGCCATTTTCTTCTCCGGTGGATTTTAAGACAGAGGTTAAGTGACTTGCCCAGCGTCATACAGCTAGTGAGTGTCTGAAGTCCGATTTGAACTCCAGTCTTCCTGACTCCAGGCCCAGTACTCTATCCACTAAGCCACCTAGCTGCCTCTTAGCCCTGGTACAGAGCCCAACATAAGGTAAGCTCTTAATAAATATTTGTTGTTGAATTGAAAGTATGGCCCATAAGGTTAATTGACCTTTGAGTACAGCCGTAGACATGGAAGGAGTAGATGGTCCCTGAGTTTGTGGGATTTTTAAGGAATGCCAACAAAGACTCCCCTCATAACATTTATTTTTCCTAATGACCAAACCTAAAACTCCTATCAAGAACCAGCCATTCCTTTAAGTTAGGGAAGTATCCTCTATTATTGGAAATTGAGGAGATGCCCATCAATTGGGGAATGGCTAAATAAGCTGTGGCATATGATTGTGATGGAATACTATTGTGCTATAAAAAAGGACAAGAAGTGTGAATTCAGAAAAACATAGGAAGACTTATATGAACTGATGAAAAGTGAAGTGAGCAGAACCAGGAGAACATTATATGCAGTAACAGCAATATTATAACGATAATCAACTGTAAAAGACTTAGTTACACTGATCAATACAGTGATCCACAACATTTCCAAAAGACTCATGATGAAAAAATGTTCTCCACCTCCAGGGAAAGAACTGATGAACTCTGAATGCAGATTGAAGCATTTTTTCTACTTTCTTGATTTTTTTAAAATTGCAACACAGTTTGCCTTCTCAATAGATGGGGAAGGGGTCTAGAGGGTGGGAAAGAATTTGGAACTCAAAATTTTTAAATGAATATTAAAATAAAAATAAAGGAATTATCCTCTATTAAAATGCAAAATACCAAGAAGGATGTCATATTAGTACACTGTCGGTCATTGATAACTTAGTGTGCATTAGCATCTATAATATATTAGCTCTGAAAGGACCCTTAGAAGTCATCTAGCCAAGCCTTTCTTTTGAAAGATGTGGAAGGACCAACATGAAATAACTTAGCCAAAAACACACAGCTGATAAGTTGCAGATATAAACTGAGAGGCCAGGTCTTAATGATTCCCTGATGGAGTCTTCTTAAACTGACACAGCCTTTACAAACAGCCAAACCTCAATATTAGAAAATCATGGGATTTAGATTAGTAAAACACCTTATAGATGATCTACTTCAGGGCTCAGCAAACTATGGCTCTTGTCCCATTTTTTGTGCTGCTAGAGATCTAAGAAGAGTTTTTACATTTTTAAATAAAGCTTTATTTCATTTTAAAATTCAAAAACAATTCTTAGCTCACAAATCTAGGCAGCAGCAGGTTTGGCCATCAGGTCATAGTTTGCTGACCCCTGCTAGTTCAACCCTCTCATTTTGCAGACAAGGAAACTGATGTCTAGAGAGATTAAATAATAACACCTCCATAAAGGGTGAAGGAAGAAAGATGGTGCGAGAGTGTCATCATGGTCCTAAGAGAATAGACTTGGGTAGGGGATAACCTGGAAACATTGGTTCCAGAAGGGAAGGATTTCATAAATATTATCACAACAACTCTGTGAGGTAGGCTCCATTTTAAAGATGAAGAAACAATCAGAGGGAACTTAAATGATTTGCTGACAGTACGTTTCTGAAGCTGGATTTGAACTTGGGTCTTCCTAATTCCAGGTTCATCACCACTATGCCACCCAACTGCCTCTAGACAGAGGTAGCAAAGTTCTCTCAAGGTTAGATTTAAATAAAGGGCATGTAGCTAATCACCCATCCAGTAATTCTCCATACACTCTTTTTTTCTCTATAGAATTCAGTTTTTGACCTTCCACTGAAATGAATTTCTGAGTTCACATGCTCCTGACCCAAGGACAACCAGACCACTAAGCATAGATCAATTTGTCTGGGCACAGAGATAGAAAAAAGTCTTTCCAGGGGACAGTGGGAGTTATGTCTCTTGAAATTATGTTTGGAGGAGTCAGTTGGGAGGTGGAGGGTGGGGGAAGGGTACTGTGACTTGAACTCATCAGACAGAGCCCTGGCTTGAGGGTAAATTATGCACAGCAGCTTGGCTTGCTGTACAAAATGGAATTATGTTTCAGTCCAAATTCTTTGCCATGTATAAATTACTTTTTATTTTATTACTCCATAAACCACCCTCCAGACAGGCTTGAATGCCACGTTAAATATGCCAACCATTTTCCCAAGCAGCAAGTGTGCAAATCATGCACTATCCCCATTAGTTCAGAGAGAGATTTTCTTTTTTTCTTAAGAAACAAAGCAAGGCTTGGGCACTTGTATTTTGAATCATTAGTTACAAATTTCAGAAGAAGAAAAAATACTGAACAATAATGTAAAGACCTCTGGTATGGTGTCATAATCATAGATCATAGGTTCATGGCTCTATATAACTAGAAAGGGCCTCAGAGGTGGTCTAATCTTTACCCACTAATTTTTCAGATAAGGAACTAAGGTCCAGAGAAATGAAGTGATTTGGCCAAGGTCAAATGGGTAGTTAGTGACAGAGTTGAGATTCAAACTGAGATCCTCTGAACCCAAAGCCAATTCTTTCTGGGTTTGAATCTTGGCTCTACCATGTACTATCTGTGTGACCTTGGGCAGGTCACACCATCTCTTAACCTCAGTTTCTTTATATGTCAAATGAGGGGATTGGACAGGTCTTAAATTATGATCTTATGATTCTGTAATTAGACCAGGATATTTTGACATGGAATAGCCAGCAGGCAAAGTACTGACCTCATCATGGTTTCCCTAACTCTAGACTGATCTGCAGAGAGGAGAGCCCTTGCAAGCATTGCTCTGGCTTATGCCAAAGTCTTAGAAACAGAAGACTCATGGTTCAGCTACAAAGAATTCTCCCAGTTTTAGGTAAATGGGGGATCATATGGACAGAGCTGAGAAGGACCTTAGAAGTCACTTAGTCCAACCACCTCATTTTATAGGTGAGAAAGCTGAGGCCCAGGAGTTTAAAAAAAAACTGGATTGTCCTTTATTAAATGGGGCAGCTCCTAGTGAGGGGAGTCCCTTTCCACTGATACACATCTGAAAAAATGAAATAAAGAAGTTCAATTCAATTAACACTAATTAATTAATTCAATTAATGGGTTCATTTGTACTTACATAAGGCACTGGACAATTTACCATCCCCTCTCCAAAGACTCATCAGTAGAATGATTGTTTTCTAAGTAAATGAGGCAACCCCTTGAAAGACATAGACTAGTGACTCTGCTTCCTTGGTCATGACTACCCACGGCCATTGAAACGGGAAGGACAGAACGGTTCACATGGGCATCTCTGATGGGTGGTGGGGCACAGGATTCTCTACCCTCTCAGAATCCCCAGCTACAACCTCTGACACCTGCTGGGTTGGGTCAAAATGGGAGGTATAATCTCTCTCCTGGTATATACCTAAACCCTGCCCCAAACTCTCCTCCCTATTTTGTGTCCATCAGTGGGGGGGGCAAACATATATTTGCTTATTGTCCATGAGGTAACTGGTACCTCTGGAATTTTTAGAAGAGAGTAATAATGGCCTGCAGCCTCCAGACTAGTTGAGAGGAATCACTTCTGGCCTACTTTATGTGAGAAATTAATTCTGCTCACAATCACCTCCAGACCCTTGACCTAATGTCTACATTGGACAACAGCCACTGAACTATAGCTACCATGCAGATTATTTTTAGGCACTGAAGAAATGAGGAAGAAAGACATTTGAGCTTTCTTATCCTCTGTTTCCTCATCTGTAAAATGAGGTAGTTGGAAAACATGAGCTCTGAGGTCCTTTCCAGCTGTAACCCTATGATCCTATGACCCTATGAGGGAGAAAGGGCAAGGAAAGGAAGGAATGGGGAGAGAAAGGCTGAGACAGAGACAGGGAGGCTTCATCAGTTCACATGGCTCTGATTGTCACCTCTATGGAGATGACTCTTACATCTAAATAATTATAGGTGCTGGGGATACAGAGACAAAAAGGAAATGTTCCTTGCCCTCAGGTAGCTTACATTACATCTGTTGTACATGCTCCTGACCCAAGAGAAGGAAAGGAGAAGGGAGGGGAGGTAAGGAGAGGGAAAATAAAAGGCAGAGCAGATAAAGAGGGAGAGGGAGAGGGGGAAGAAGAGGAAGGAGAGGGAGAAGGAGAAAGAAGGGAAAGGGAAAGAGGAGGATGAGGGGCAGAAGGAGAGAAGAGAGTGAAGGAGGAGGGAGAGGGAGAGAGGAGGGAGAGGAAGAGGGGGAAGAAGGGAGGAGAAGAAGAGAGGAGGGAGAAGAGGAAAATAGGAGGGAGCAGAGGGAGAGAGGAGGGGGGAGAGGGAGAGAAAAGGGAGAGGAAAAGGGAAAGAGGAGGGTGAGGGGCGGGAGGAGGGAAGAGAGTGAAGGAGGAGGGAGAAGGGAGACAGGAAAGAGAGAGAGGAGGGAGAGAGGAGGGAGACAGAGGGAAAAGAGGCATTTCTAATGATAAGTCTCAGGACACTAATAAATTCAAAGATTTTAGGCTTTTAATTACTATAAAACCATAGAAACAAGAGAAACAGAAACATTTTAATGATCCACTAGGGGATGACAACCGCTTGCACTGTGCCCTTGTGGTCAGCAAACAGGGCCTCTGTACAGCCAGAGTAGACAGGTGTTTCCAAGGATATGATCCCTCTAGACTAAAGAAAATGCCTTACCTCTGGTTCCTGCCTTGTAAAAACAGCAGAAGCAGCCCTGCAGATTTCATACTTGTCAAGAGAGTGAGAAGGAAACCTGACTATGCTGCAGTGCATTTGGCCTTTGCCCCAGCTGTTGGCAAGAAAACCTTCTCCCAAAAGCATAGCAATGTCCTACTCCCACTAACCCCTCTACATAGTTGCTCAGATAATAAGACAGAGCAAAGATTCCCCAACCTATTAATCACATCTACAATTGGTCTTGAAATCTTAACCAGTAAATGCTCGGCCACGCCCCTCTTTGCACAATTTTCTGTCATTTCCATTAGGGAGAGGAACCCGATACTCAGTGCCTTTTTATTGACTCTGCTCACACACGTTAAAGAAAATAAGAAGTGGTTCCCATGCATAGAGAGGTTTGGGACTTGAAACAATAATATGTATTATATAATTGTATATAACATAACGTAAAATAGATTTTATATAGTTCATATTTTGTGTGTAATATATTATGCATCATAATATATTATATTATCCTAATAGAAGATATGTGTGTATGTATGTATATGTGTAAAATTAAGTTCTAAGATGTGAATACAAAGTACTATAGGAGTTCAGAGGAGGGGAAGGGCAATGAGAATGATGGAACAGAGTAATTATGTCACTTTTCACAAACCTATGAAGTTTCAGAGTGGAAACTGAGCTATACCTTGAAGAACCAAATTATGGAGGGAGTTAAAAAGCAAACAAAGTTTAGACTTAATATGGGAGGAAACAGAGAGAGGGAAGTAACATATTGTTGTCATTCAGTACTTTGTGACTCCATTTGGGGTTTTCTTGGCAAAGATACTGGAGAATTTTGCCACTTCCTTCTTTAGCTCATTTTACAGATGAGGAAACTGAGGCAAGCAGGGTTAAGTGACTTGGCCGGATCACACAGCTTGTAAAAGTGTCTGAGGCCAGATTTGAACTCAGGTCCTCCTGACTCCAGCCTCAGCGCTCTATATACTGTGCCACCTAGCTGGCAATGATACTTTATATTTAAATAGTGCATTAAGATTACATATGTTGTTTTATTTGGTTTTCACAACAGTTATGGAGGACAGGTAGTAGGAACATTCATGCCCCCTTTTTTATATGTAGAAGGACTGGCCAATGGGAACCCAGTCCTCAGAGCATTTTTCTGCTGATAACCCTTAACAGAGGTTTGGTGAGCCTGCTTCTGGAGGTGAATGATGATGGACAGTGAAAGAGTCTTGACCCTGATTCAGAGCATGCATCGGTGTTCTGTGACTGTCTCCTGTTTGCTTACTGTGTGATGGAGAAAAGTCTTTAAATTGGTCACTGAGCCAGAACTGAGAGTGTGTACCAAATGCTTCAATGGAGAAACTCAAGCTTTCTCTTCCTGCTGTAAAACTCTGGATGGGGAGAGAGAAAGGTCAGGAAAAAGCAAAAAACGGGCAATGTTAACAGCCCTACTGAAGGAATGTGGGACTCAAGGTTAAGCTTACTCCTTCCATGGACACTGTGTGTATTTGTGGGAAAGAGTGAACCAAGTTTTTAGGAGAACATTTTCAATTAACTGCCTCTACCACGTTGTCTGAGCAAATATCTTTGGTAAAAAATTCATTGAGACTATTAGATGTCTGTCAGTGAGGACTGCATCATTTGGCACTCCGGACATTTAATAGGGGAAACACAATCTCTGAGAGTTGTCTGAGAGTAGTAGGAGTTGCCCTCTGGGGGCCCAATCTGCAAAAGTTGGAGAATGCTGCTATTTCTCCTCCTCCTCCTTCTTTCTCTTTCTTCTTCTCCTTCTTTCTCCTTTCTCTTTCTTCTCCTTCTTTCTCTTTCTTCTTCTCCTTCTTTCT
>NW_027187343.1:890128-930050 GCF_028583685.1 Petaurus breviceps papuanus | reverse complement strand
TTTCTCTTTCTTCTCCTTCTTTCTCTTTCTTCTTCTCCTTCTTTCTCCTTTCTCTTTCTTCTCCTTTCTCTTTCTTCTTCTCCTTCTTTCTCCTTCTTTCTCTTTCTTCTTCTCCTTCTTTCTCCTTCTTTCTCTTTCTTCTCCTCCTCCTCCTCCTAGACTTCCTCCTTTTCCTCCTCTTACCAAACGTGTTCCCTCTCCTATTTTAAGAACTATAATTATAGAAATATAATTATTAATATAAGCACATATTATATAGAGAATATAATTATAGGAATATAATTTTGGGTGCATATTTGGAAATGTTTGGGGACTAGATTTAATTTTTAATTTTAATTTATTTGTTTGTTTTTCAAAAAGCTGGGACAACTTACTTTTTGTCCTGTGCAGTTTTCATTTATGACTTTTTGAAATATAACTCTAAAAAGACAGACTCTTAAAAGCCCATTGCATTTCAAATGGAGCTATACTTGAAACTCAAATCACTCTGGCTTTCATTGAATGGCCAATATTAGCCCCCAACCCAAGTCTCGGTGGCTCATGGTTTAGTTTTTGATAACTTAGAATAAGTGTAAATAGCAATTATTTTCTATTAGCAAGGAACTTTGATGTTCTTTCCCTCCAAGATTGATATTTTTGTGATGGTAAATTAGGCCATCTTTTGTCTCCAGTCTTCCCTAGCTCTTAGTCATTGAATGGACATTACCTCAAACAAACTGACACCTGGGAAAGACCTTAATTCAAAAAGGCCAAGGTCACCCACTGCATCCTGGACCATCCCTAGCAGTCTCAACTTTTGTCTTGCCACTGGACCCTGATGATTCTGGAGGAGAGACTGAGGCTTTGCACAACTCTGCCTCACTTAAACCCAATTCACTTGAAAGTTAAGATAACACCCTCATGATGTTGATCCTCTTTGAAAACGAAGGATGAACAACAACAGCCAAAGTAATGAAATACGCAGGAGAACAAAGACAGGAGATCCTAGAGTTTACCCCTCCACCCCCTTCAAGAAGAATGAGTCCCAATCTTCAATAGGTGATATTACAGGTAGTTCACAGAAAATCTCCCCATGTGAATTATTAACAATGAACAAGGGACTAGAAGCCATTCTTGGCTAATGAAAAGAATTGGGACTGTGTATGAATGGTTTGTAGAGTACAAGTGTAATTCCTGGTCCAGAGTTTCACAAAACTATCTTCACCTCCCAGGAGATTCAAATCAGCATTATGTGTTATTGTTTATGTTTTAAGCATTCATTTGTGTGCACTAAGTGTTCCAGGCATTTCTTTAGAGGTGGAAGGAATGAAAGGTCATCCTGACATTTACTTTATACATCGTGCAACTTCTAAAAGGAACCTCATCAATCCCTAGAAGACCCAAGACTTGAACCAAAGCCATGAATTCTGCCATAGATGTGGCAAGGTCTGTCCCCCAAGAATCAAGTAACTCTTGGAAAACTGAAAAAGAGTCTCCTCTCTCCAACTCCATCCTGCCCCTCACAAATAGAAGGTGTGGTGTTGATTTCCATGGGTAAGGAGAGAGTCCCATATCAAGGAACTTTTGGCACTGGAGAGATTTTCCCCAGAACTCCAGAGTGGAAACATAACTAGCCAGAAAGTGTGAGAAAAAGCCTGACTCCCTCTCTTTGGGGTCAGGAGCCCCAAGGATTGAAACAAGTACATATTAGATCAGAGCAGAAGCCACTTATTCATGGGAGAGAGAACCTCCTTAGACTAGGTTGACATTTCTAAAGGTTATGAGTCACATAATTAAGCTAAAATCTTTCAACTCCATGACCAGGGTTCTTGCATCAAATCATATGGCATCAAGTCAAAGCAACAAGGATTTATTAAATGCTTACTATGTGCTAGATACTGTGCTAAGTTCTGTGGATACAAAGTTAAAAAAAAAAAAGTCCCTGCTCTCAAAGAGCTCACAGTCTAATGTGGAAGAGTTAATTTGCAAACAACTATATACAAACAAGATATATATGGGGAAAATTAGAGACTCTCTGAGGAAAGGCAGGACTGGGAAGGGCTTCTTGCAGAAGATGGGGCTTGGGCTGAGATTTGAAGGAAGCCATAGAAGACAGGAGGCATGGATACCATATTGCTCATGTTCAGAGATTAGCTTGGGGCAGCAAACAAAATGTTTTGAAGACAGAGGATGTGTCTATTGCAGTAACCTAAGTATGAAATGAGGACCTAGCTTGTTGCTGTTGCTGTTTGTCCTTCCTTCTCAAAGAGGACCAGTGAATGACATCAGGAAGGTGATGCCATGACCTGTAAGTGAATTGGATTGTAGTGAGGGAGGGCTGTGCAAGGTCACCAGCCTCACTTTCTCCTCCAGAGCCATCTGGGTCAAGTGATATAGATATAGATCAGGATGACTAGAGGGAGCCCCAGGACCTAGCTTAAGGTAACAGTAAGGGTACTAGAAAAGAAGGATCAGGTATGAATAGGGACACTTCATGTCACATTGGATAGAGCATTGAACATAGAGTCATGGAAACCTGAGTTTAAATCTAGCCTCAGACCTTGTAGCACCAATGAAATATTCATAGTGCCCATGATCACTATAAATCTACCTGCATGGTGAGCTATTGCAAAATATAACTGGCAGTATGACCCTGGGCAAGTCACTTAACTGCCTCAGTTTCCTTATCTATAAAATTGGGATAACAATCACACCTACCTTCCAGGGTTGTTGTGAGGATAAAATAAGATCATGTTTTTAAAGCACTTCAGAAATATTAAAGAACTATATAAATAAATGCTAGCTATTGTCACTAAAAGACGTTTTGAAGGAAAAATGGACAGGACTTAGTGACTAGATATGGGGAGTGAAGGAAGAAGCAAACATGCCTGGATTTTGAGCGAAGGTGACTGGGAGAATGCTGATACCATAAAGAGAAGAAGAAAATTTTAGAAAGGAGGGTTGTTTTGGTGGGAAAGATCATGAATCTAATGTAGGACAGGGAAAGTTCAGGACCAAAGCTGTTTTCACTCTCTGAATGGTGCCATAGATCTGCCTTGGTACAGCTGCTTCTGCTGCCTGGACTTTTGCCACTGGTGACTCGAACATAGACCACCTTCCTCCCTGCTCCCTAACTCCCCAATTCCCCAGACCCCTCTGTGGTCCTTTTGGATTCCATATCGATTCCTGGTTATCAGACCTTTAAGCAGGGTGATTGGGCTGGAGGCGGGAAAGTGAAAACTACAGGTGCTAATTCATAAGCACATGGGCCAGTGCTCATTCGTGTCCTAGCAACAGGGGCAATCCTCCCATGGAAGACCAGGCAGTTCATCGGTTCATTACAACGCTTCTTTACCTGCTGCTTAATGCAGTTTAGGCCCAGGCTAATTTCTTTTGAACTTGGGCAATGATTAATTATTTGAGTAGTTGCATTTTATAAGCTGGTGGTCTTGAATCCAGGCTATCATTAACTTGTAGGAACTGATTGGGGGATGTAGGGCATAGCTAGATGTTACCGCTGTGATTCACCATGGGAACAACAATGTGGGGAAAAAATAATAACCCTCCCCCAAAAAAGGTCCCTTTTGGTTCTGTGTGAAATCATATAAGATGGAGTGGTGGTTGCCCTGGATACTAAATTCTAGATATTATGGGTGGGGAGGGCCACAGAACAATTCCAGGGGCTGACTGTGCTCTTAGAGTTACACCTTCTGTGAATACAACCTCACCCTCCCCACCTCAGTCACCAGCAAACTCCTTGTGTCCCAAATACCTTCTTGTAACACAGCTTTTCTTAACTCACATCATCCAGAAACTTGAACTCACCCACCAGACCCACAAATGGCAATATTGGTGTTGGAGTAAGCACAATGAAATGAGCCCAGGACAAACAACACGAAGGGTGCTCTCCAACCAACCTTTTAAGACAAATCCATTTGGGGGCTTTGGACAGAAGGTCACATGGTAAGAGAGAACCCCACTCCTACCCGCAGGACACCATCTAGTGTGGGGAAGACTAATACTTCTGGATACCTCAAAACTAGGCAATAGGGTGGCATAGTGCATAGAGGGCTGAACCTGGGGTCAGGAAGACCTGAGTTCAAATGTGACCTCATAAGCTGCATGACCCCGGGTGAGTTACTTAACCACTGGTTGCCTCAGTTTTCTCAACTGTAAAATGGGAATAATAATAATAGCTCCCAGAGTTGTTGTGAGAACCAAATGAGATAGTAATTATAAAGCATTCCATTCTAATAAACATTTTAAAAGAGTCTGTTATGTACTTGGCACTGCCCTGGGGATTTGTTGTCCAGTCATTTTTCAGTTCTGTCTGACTCTCTGTGACCCCATTTGAGGTTTTCTTTGCAAAGATATTGGAGTGATTTGCCATTTCCCTCTCCAGGTCATTTTACAGATGAGGAGACTGAGGCAAACAGGGTTAATCTGAGGCCAGATTTGAACTCAGAAAGATGAGTTTTTGTGGTTCCCAGTCCATTGCTCTAATTACTGTACCACCTAGCTACCCAGAAGCTCTATTGCTACCCTCTAAATTTTGGTGCCTTGGGTCAATGATCCAGTCAAACTGCCTTATTTATAGCTCTGTCACCTAATGACTCCCACAATTCACATTGCGCCGATGGACTTTCCAGTGATGTGTCAAGAGAGTCACTGAGTCTGTGGTTTAGGGAATTCAAGCTATATATCAGATAAATGGGGGCAGCAGGTAGTCTCAGAGGGGAGATACTAGAATTAAGAGAGATGGGGAAAGATTTTATGTAGAAGACAGGATTTTAGCTGAAAATTGAAGGAAATCAGGGAAGGCAGAAAGCCAAGACAAGGAGGAAAAGCACTCCAAGCTTGGGGACAGTCAGAGAAAAGCGCTGGCCTGTACCAGGGGGTTGATCGTGTCAGAGGAGAGAGGGGTACTGTTATTATCCCCATTTTATAAAATAAAAAACCAAGGCAGACAGAGGTTAAGTGACTCACCCCATATCACACAGCTAGTAAGTGTCAGATGTGGAATTCAAATTTCAGTCCTCTTGAGTTCAGGCTAGTTCCCTATCACTACTATTGCTGCTAATTGACCAACCAGGGTTTCCCATTGTAACATTCCACCTGAGCCATGGCCTAGCTGGGGCTTCTCCTTTTTCCTCATGATCCCATCAAAACTTACCTCTCATGACCCATTCCTTCTGGAATCTGCTAAGTAACTAGTCTGCTAATCCTTGCAAAGCCAATCTATCCTCACAAGCAGCATGATGAACTAGAAAGAGGGCTGAATTTGGCTTCAGAAGAAGTGAATTCACGTGCTGTCTGATAAACTGGGCATCTGCATGCATGTTGCTTAATATCTCTGAGTGTCAGTTTTCTCCATAAATAACAACCCTCACATTACCTGCCTCACTGAGTTATAAAGAATGCTTCCTTGTAAACTTTAAAACACTCTGTAAATGTGAGCTCTTATTGTGAGCTATGGTAATGGAAGATAATGGCTTAATAACGTATTACTCTACATTTCAACATAACAAGCTTAAATAGGAAGCAAGTGAATGAATCTCCAGGGGTAGAATTTCATTTGTTGTAGCAGGATAACACAGAGATATCTTGGGGAGAGGGCAGGGGGAGAGGCAGGTCTTTCCATGGAGCCCTTCAAATCATGCCTCATGGGTATGATTTAAAGGTATCATCAGGCTAGCTCTGGCCCTGAGGTCAATGCTCACCTCCGTCCTCAGAGTCCTCTGCTTTCTCCCTGTTACTTCAGTGGTAATGTGCTATCTGGGATGAGAATACACAAGTGGCATTTTGAGTGAGCCAGAAACCACTCTGGACAGAAAGATTTCTAAATCTTTCAAAACATCTGATGAGTCCAATATTCCTTCTCCTCTTCTTCCTCCTCCTCCTCCATTCATTGTCCCAGCAAGCTCATAAGCTGGCTCTCTATTTTTGACAGATGACCATCTAGAGAAGTTTGCCAAAGGTCACAGGGCAAACAGTGTGCTAAACAGAGGGTCCAGGGGTCCTGGCCCCTACCCTATCCCTTTCCTACTCTGGATGTCAAATCTCCTTTTGGAAAGATTTACCACTACTGGGTGAACCATCCCAAATGCTTTCTGGGATTGTGCCTGGAGTCTCTAAGGTTCTACCATATGATGGGAAAGAGAGAAGATATATGCTGAATTCAAACTGAAATGCAGCTGGGGAAGGCATCAGTAGTGAATATGGCCAGTTTGTTTCTCTCTCATCTTTTTTTTTGTTTTTTGTATCTGTTCCCTTGTTTCTTACCATCTTTCCCTTCCCATTCCACTTCCTGCAGGAACCCATAGTGTAGTTATTTTTGCTCCCTGGCTTCCCCTGGCTAAATACTGCTTTGGTCTGTCCTGACCCTTTATTCATTCTCTCTCTCAATCTTCCTCTTTCTTCCCCTCTTCCCCCCCCCCCCCCCTCTTTCTCTCTCTCTCTCTCTCTCTCTCTCTCTCTCTCTCTCCCTTCTTCCTTTCCAGCCCTTCTTTCTTTCCCACCCTTCTTCTTGCTTTTGCCCCAAATTTAAAATAGCAGACATGCAGAAGACATAGCCAGGTTATATGGGGAGTGGAGAGTCGCCAGTCTACAGATTAGAGAAAAACATCACAGTTCCTTTCACCCCAAAATTCAAGTCCTGGGACTCAACAGACTTATTTTTGTAAAGGGGAGGGGAGAAATGATGCAATCCCCCACCTCGATGAGACTAGGGAAGCTGCTTCCAGACAGGCATAATGTTTAATGGAAATAGGAATCCAGCCTTGCTCATTGATTTGGAGTGTGAGAAATGCTAGCAGTTTGGTTTCCACAGATTCTATAGGAACAATGGATGTTCCAAAAGCAGATGTTACACAGGATGTACAGGAAGGTGTAAATTAGGATGAGGGGAGGAAGGGCAGGGCGACCCTATCCAATCACATAGCTGGAAGAAATCTGTGGGTTACCCCCTTGGAAGAGACCGGGGCTAAGCTGACTCAAACCAGCCAGGGTCAAAGGATGGTCATCAACTTTTCATTAACATGAATTCTTAACTAGCCTCATACATATTAGCTGACACACCCCTCATAGAATTAGAACCTCATTATCCGATCATGGAACCCATGTTAGCTCATTGGGAGGAGGAAACATACAAAGGAGTAAATGTGGAGAGGGCAGGTCAGGATTGTAACTCAGAAGAGCTGGAACCAGTCCCAGTTCTGAAGGGAGGAACAAGGCAGGAAATTCAAATGGAAGCAGCATAAAAGGGCTTGCATTTGTCTGATTCTCTGTAGTCTGTTGAAGAGGCTACCCATTTATTCAGGAAAGAATAAATGTAAAATAAAGGTAAAGAAATCCTTCCTGGCTTTCCAATGGGTATTGTTTATTCCTAGACTAAGTATGCTTCTAACAGGAGTGTACATAGACATTCTATAACTGATTTCAGTATACTCATCACATGATGAGGATATAGACTGGAGATAGGCTGCAAAGGTGGAAATGGTGTGCATTTAAAAGGCTGATCATCTAGAGAATAACCCTTGGTCTGGATTTTCCCTCCCTGGCTGATTTCCAGACCTGCTTTGAGCCTCTGAATGGAATGGAGAGCCCTCCCCATCAGAAGCTGATATATGATAAATGATTGTCTGCCTCTGTTACTTATATTTATTCTTTCCTCTTTAGAGGAAGGAGATCATAGATGGCTATGACCTCACAGATGTAGAGTATAGACAGCTATGACCGTGTAGATGTGAAGTGTAGATAATTGCAACCTTCAAAATGTCAGGAGACTAAGCCACCAAAGGCCAGTTGCTGGAGTCCCTGAAGCTAAGTGAGGTCCTGAGTGACCTGCACAGGTAACAGAAATGTGGACTCATCCCTCAGCTATGTGATATTTGGAAGCGAACTTGGTAAAGGTGCATGCTTTACAGGAACTGTGCTAAGTTTGAGCCTACTCTCCCCAAAGACGAAAGCAGTATAGGAGAGAGTGAGCCCTAAGGCATTATTTATACTTCTATTCTGTCTCCTCAGTCAACATTCTGTAAAAGCTCATTGATGTTAATTTGTTCAAGGGAACTGGGTCACCAATTCCTCTTGGCTAACAGCAGGAAAAACACAGTAGAATGGGGGCTTGAGACAATAACATTAGAGAAAAATATCCCCCCGAAAAAAATATCGTCGGGATCCCCGTAGAACCCAGAGGAGCAATGGAGCTAACCTCACCCTGGAAGATTGAATTCACAGCCATCACTACATTTCTCTAAGTCTCTCCCAGTCAGAGCAAGGCTCTTCCTCTGGGGAGGGCATATGCTGGAGAAGCAATGGGAGTGTTGGACCTGGAGCCAGATGGCTTGGGACTGGCTATATTTCCTTCTCTGGGCTTCAGTTTTTTTCATCTGCAAAACAATCTCATGTTCCCATAACATCTTATTTGCTTACAAAAGCCCTACCTGGTTATGCCAGAAGATGGAAAAGAGCGATTTCTCTGCTTGGACCGTGGAACAAGGAATCAGAAGAAGGTCTGAGAACACAGCTGCATTTCCTACTGTGTGAAGAGTGAGTTGGGACTTGTGGGATACCTTGTTCATCTGCTGGGTTCATCACACTGGGTTTACTATTTGTAAGTAACAGTATCTTGGTGGCATTGTGAATAGAATGCTGGCTCTGGATTCAGGTAGTCATGGGTTTGAATCTGCCTCAAATTCTTCCTATCTGAGAGACCCTTGGCAAGGCATTTAAACCTCTGTCTGCTTCAGTTTCTCCTTCTGTAAAATGTGAACAATAATAACATCTCCCAGGATTGTTGTGAAAAGCAAATGAGATAATATATGTAAAGCACTATATAAGTTCTACACAATGTAAATTCAAGCTATTACTATCAAGTCTCAATCTAGGTCCCAGCCGGTGGTTCCTTCTGCATGCAGGAGGCCTCTGCCAGAAAAGAGCTGAATTTCTCCTTTAGGAAAATGAGTGGTTTCACTTGGCTCATCCAGGCCTTGATTTGTGAACAAAGAGGCACACAAATGCTTCTCTCTCCCTCTTCCTCCTTCTTCCCCCTCCCCCCTTTTCTCTCTCTCTTTCTGTCTGTCTCTCTAACTCTCTCCCCTTCTCTCTCTGTCTCTCTCTCACCTTTGTCTGTCTCTCCCCTTTTCTCTCTCTCTCTTTTTTGTGTCTCTCTCCTTCTCTCTGTCTCTTGCTTCTTTCTCTCTGTTTCTCCTTCTCTCTCTATCTCTCTGTCTCCCCTTTTCTCTCCATCTGTTTCTCTCCCCTTTTAATCTCTGTGTCTCTCTCCCCTTTTCTGTCTGTCTCTCCCCTCTCCCCCTCTTTCTCCCTCCCCCCCAGCCCATCAAGGGACAAAGCCCCTTTGTCCTTGTCCTTGAGGAAGGATGAGGCAGGATCCTTCACTGACCTCTTCCTTCCACAGTGTTCCCCAGGGAGCTTAGCTTCCCACGGGCCTGACACAAGAAGTTCCAGCCTCCTGCAGCTATGCGACTCTCAAGTATTCCATTGTCTTCTCCATCACTGGAATTAGTCTAAAACTGGGTGCCAGGAAAAAAACATTTCAGAACGGTTGCCTTATTCCTTGTTATTTGCCCCAGGGTGCTGTTCCCAAACCCAAGAATATCTTTTAAACAGGAGAAAAGACCCCAGAGCAGCTCATAATTACCAGAGGATTTAGGCTAGAGATTCTAGGCATCACTGAGTGCAACTCCTTCATTTTATAGGTGGAGAAGGACTGGCCCAAGTTCATACAGCTAGAAGATGGCAGAGCCATTATAATTTAAACTCAGGACCTCTGATTCCAAATACAGTGACCCTTCCAGGGCATCTGTGAACCCCAAATGGCCCCCAGGAACTTTTTGCAGGACAAATTCACTGACTGAGCTCAAAGTCAGCTCCTAAAATTCCAAACCTGATCTTGTTTTCCCTTCCTCCTTCTTTGCCAAGTCCCCCACACAGATCTAACTTTCCTAATCAATGCATCTGTCCCTAGGCTCCATGTCCAAACCAGACCCACATATGAGTGCAAGGTGGTTGGGAGTTTGGGAGAGAGGGATAGCCACAGGAGGAGCATGGGAAAAAACCCATCCTTCTCTACTCACCATTCCCAAGAAAAGTCTACCCACTTGTTTTCCTTAACCCAGCTTTCCTAGGTTTATGAAGGGAACATGATAGACTAGATAGAGCTCTGGATTTGGGGTCAGAAAGGTGAGGGTCTGTCTTTATATACTTACTACACTTTATACACTTAACTTCATTAAGCCTGTTTCCTTCTCTGTAAAATAGCAATAATAATAGCATCTATCAGGGCAGCTAGTTAGTGTAACAGATAGAATACCAACCCAGAGGTCAGGAGGACCTGAATTCAAATCCAGTTCCAGGTACTTACTAGCTGTGTGACTCTGGGCAAGTCACTCAACCCTGATTGCCTCCCCCCCCCAAAAAAAAAGAACAATTGCACCTGTCTTAGAGGGTTATTGTGGAAATCAGAAGAGATAATGTATATAAAGCACTTTACAAAAATTAAAGCTTTGCTATGAATGTTAGCTGTTGTTATTGTTATTAGAGCCTTTCCTTTCACAGTTAGAGACCAGGTTGTAAACACCACACATTGACTTGAGTTTCCACCAAAGCATAGATGACTGCTACCAGATCCTTCCTAGAACATGAGGGGAGGAGCGAGGGATATGTGAGCAGAAAAAGGTACCTGAAAAGGGACAGGGACATAGTAAAAGGCACTATGGAAAGAAGCAAGGAAACAAACATTTCCCAGCCACCCACTAAGTACCAGGCACTATGTGCTATGCTCTTTAGAAACATCTAGTTTAATCCTCTAAGCAGTCCTGGGAGGTAGGTGCTATTATTAATTCTCATTTTACAGTTGAAGAAATTGAAGCAGATAGAAGTTAAGTGACTTGCCCAGGGTCTCACAGTTAAGTGTCTGATGGAAAGTGGGAAGAACAGAGGAAGCTGGGAATTGGGTGGGAGAGGGGGAGGGCAAGATTATAAATCCAAACCTGTCTCCATTTGTTTTTTTGACTGTTGTTTAGAACTGGCCCTAAACAGTAAAAGTGATGGGAAAACTGGAGTTGTAAAGTGCTTCAAACTAGTATGGTAAAATAGAAGGCAAATTATATGTGAAGTTGGGGACCTGAATTCAAATTCTGTCTCCCCAACTACCAGTGTAAGTTTGTGTTCAGGATTAAACAGATGCCCTTTACAATCCCTTTTGGGGCATTGAGGTGGCACAGTGAATAGTGTGACACACTCTTTCCTGAGTTTAAATTTGATCTGACACTTCCTAGCTGTGTGACCCTAGGCAAGTCACTTAATCCTATTTGCCTCAGTTTCCTCATCTGTAAAATGAGCTGGAGAAGGAAATGGCAAACCACTCCAGTATCTTTACCAAGAAGACCCCAAATAGGGTCACAAAGAGTCAGACATGACTAAAAAAATGACTCCACAAAGATCCCTTCTAGCTGGAAATCTCTGAAATGAAATCAAATCTGTCCTCTACCCCACTCCCACTCTTTGAGCAAATATGAACTGGGATAAGTTCCAAAACCCAGTGAGGAAAAGATTCACAGTAGGTATAACCAAGATTTTAGAACCGCCGCTGGGAAGCACTTAGCAAGTGTCTGGTCCAGCTTCCTGATCTTACCACCAAGGAAACGGAGGCCCAGAGAGATGAAATCACCTGCCTGATAGTTTGAGTAAGTTACATCTAACCATGTCATCAATCATCAATATCACCTCCAGGATCAACTCCTCTGCTTGTCATTCAAAGCCCTTTACAACCTGACTCCCTCCTACCTTTCCAGTCTTTTTATACATTACTCTCTGCCACACACTCTGCAATCCAGTAACACTGACCTCTTTGCCGGTTCTTAACGAGATGCTCCATCTCCCAGCATTTTCATCTGCTATCTCTCCTGCCTGGACTGCTCTTCCTCTTCACCTCTGCCTCCTGGCTTTCCTGGCTCCCTTCGAGATCCAACTCGAATCCCATATTCTCTGACAAAGCCTTTCCTGATCCCTTTAATGCTAGTGATTTCCTCTGAGATTATTTCTCATTTATTCTGGATTTATCTTGTTTGTACATAATTGTTTGCATGTTGTCTTCCCAATTTACTGTGAGATCCTTGAGAGCAGGGACTGTCTTTTTTGCCTTTGTTTGTATCTTCAGAGGTTATCAAAATGCCTGGCACAAAGCAGGGGCCCAATAAATGCTTACTGACCAATGAGTAGATCACAGAGGCAAGATTCAAACCTAGATCTTCTAACATCATCTAGTTTAAACTTTCCACCATACCACAGTGCTTTCCTCATGAGATAAATTGGAAGAAAAAGATGATTCCAAAGTGCTTAGAGTCCTCATTCATCCCCTTCCAGGGGTGGCAAGGAGAGGAGAGGAGAAAGCAGTATGACCATTTCTCCCTTGACAACCCTGAGTTTCAGAACATGAGAGAATTAAGGGGCATGGAACAGGGAAACCTGGTGTCAGGGGATCTGGGCTCCATTTCTAATTCTACCATTTTGTTGTTGTTGTTCAGCCATTTTTCAATTATGTCTGCCTCTTTGTGACCCCATTTGGGGTTTTCTTGGCAAAGATACTGGAGTGGTTTGCCATTTCCTTCTCCAGTTCATTTTACAGATGAGGAAACTAAGGCAAATAAGGTTAAGTGACTTGCCCAGGGTCACACAGCTAGTAAGTGTTTAAGGTTGGATTTGAACTTGGGAAGAGGAGTCTTTCTGACTCCAGACCTGGCACTCTGTCCATTTTGCCACCTAGCTGCCTGTTCTGCCACTTACACTGGGTTCAATGAGTCTGGGCCTCAGTTTCCTCACATGTAAAATGAAGTCTTTTAGTCTTTAGAGTCTCCTTTAAAGTCTCCAAGTCTTTAGAGCACTAGCCCAATGCCTGCTGCTTTTCAGCAGGTTGTGGTGGCATTCTTGGAGGGCAAGGCAGAGATTGCGCTAGTTAATAAGCTTTGTCCTTGCTCTTTGGGAGTTAGTACCCCCTGATCTGGCCAGTGTCCCAACCTCCCAGTTTAGCAGGGAGCTGTTTTCCTTCAATAGCTCACTTCCTCAGGGCTTCTTGTAGCAAATGGGGAGGGTGGGGCAGATTTCATGCATTTTCTTCCATTGAGAAAAGATGCTCTAAATGCACTTTGAAATATTTCAAAGTCCCTGAAAAAACCATGACATGTCCTCCTGCCTCAGTCCTACCATAATCTACGAGAACACAGAAACCAAGAAACAGTGATAAGTGTTGATTCGTTCCTTCCATTGATATCTACCATATCCAGAGCTTTACACTAGGTGCTGAGAGAATATAAAAATAACAACTTACATTTACATAGTACTTTATGGTTTGAAGAGCACTCTATGTATATTATCCTATTTCATTTTCACAAGTATCCTGTGAAGTAGGTGCTATAAATTATTATCTCCGATTTACAGAGAAGGAAACTGAGGTATTAAAGAAGAGAAGTGACTTGGCCACAATTGCACAGCCAGTCAGTGTTTAAAGTGGGATTCCTGGCTCTAAGGGCAACAACACTCCTTCCACTGGGTCACAATGCCCGTGTGGAAATAGAAAATTGAGATAAGACATCGTCCTTCCCTAGTGGAACCACATCTGCCTATTAGGGCCAATTATATCAGCTGGTTAAGGGCATCTGAGAGGAGAAAATCAAAGTGCAGTGTGAGAAGAGGTGGGGGAGAAGATGGGTACCAAAACACAGGGAAGATTGTTTTCTCCGATGACTTAATCTCCTAACATATGGTTTTAGAATCTCTTGCCATCTGGAGTGGTTCACTGATTATGTTACTCATAGAATCACAGCATCTCAGAGTTGGAAGAGACCTGAGAGGCCATCTATTCCAACCCTCCACCAAATGCAGGAATCTCCTTTACCTCATTCATGGAAGGTGCTTATGTAACCTGCTGGAACAAGAATTTTCATCTGGGGATTCTCTGATTCTGAGTCCTGGAATATTACTGTCTCTAAGGGATTAAAGTTGAGTATGGGCCAAAAGGTGATGGAGAGATGTATGGCAGCTAATTGGTGCAGTGAATAAAGTGCTAGGCCTGGAGTCAGAAAGACTCTTCTTCCTGAGTTCAAATCTGGCCTCAGACCCTTACTAGTGTGACCCTGGGCAAGTCATTTAACACATTTGCCTCAGTTTCCTCATCTGTAAAATGAGCTGGAGAAGAAAATGGCAAATCACTGTAGTATCTTTGCCGAGAAAACCCCAAATGGGGTCAGGGGGAGTCAGACGTGACTGAAAAATGTCTAAATAACATGGTGAATGAGAGTGGGTCACAACACTTATAACAATACCCTGGTGTTAAAAGATGGCATAGAGACATATAAGGGCTGATCACATTTCCAGAGTGAAGGCTAGCCTATGTAGTATAGTCTATGGGTACCCCTTGCTGTTTAGAGAAATTAGGGAGCCCCTCCCCAACCCCCATGGTGGAGCCTCCCCTAGGGAGGATTTATGAGGGGGACAGAAATATGAAACAACCAGGAGAAGAGAACATGGACCAGTTGTGATCTGCTTGGCTAAAGAGAGAACTCATACTTCCAAAATACAAGATACAGTGAAATATGGAAGTAAATAACTTCCACCCACTTGTCAAAGAATTAATTCTATACTCTGCATTTTCCTGGCTTAACCAAGTGATTTTTATTACAAGGGAAATACTGAATCATGGACACATAAGCAAGTCTCACGGTCTCGTTCTTCCCTTAAGTATAGTATGACTGATGATTTTATGGTTTTACAAGCTAGGTATAAAAGGGATAGGGACAAGATTTGTGATATCATTGGCATAAGGAAATCCCAGGTAAGGAAACTCCCTCCACCAATGCTTTTTTTTGGGGGGGAGGGGGAGATGCACTCATGACATTTTTAAAATTTAATCTGCATTATTAACATTTTTCCATCACTTTCTTGGATCTAGACCAGAGGTGTCAAACTTGGAGCCTGTAGGCCACAAGAACCCAGACTCCTGAAATTAAAAATGTAATTGAGAAATAGTTTACAAAATAAATGGAAAATACAATGCAACATAGACAATGTTAGTTTGAGGTTTTCTAACTCAAATGTGGTGGTGGGGATCCTTTTCTATTAGAGTTTGGCACCACTGGCCTAGACAGCCATAAATCAAGGCTGACTTTGCTCACTTTCAAGATGTACATGCTCACTCTGAACATTTAACAATCAACTCAGGAGAGTCAATTTAAACTGTTTCCAACATAACTGCTGACTATGATATAAATGTAAAGAACATTTTTTTAAACAAAGATGTGCACTAATAATGACCAAGTTTGACTCTGGAGAGGTAGAAAAATGTACTCCCCCCATCCCCGCCTTTTTGCAGAGTTAGAGGAATATTGGGCATAGGATATTATGTATTCTGTCAAACATGCTCGATATGCTGCTTGGTTTTGCTAAACTGTTTTTTTTCCTCTCTCTTCCTTCATTAATTTTTGCTACAAAGCATGGATCACTGGGTAGGGGAATAAGGGGGAAAATATTCAGAAATGAAAGGAATTTTTAAAAAAGCAAAACAATATAAATAAAAGTAAGATAAACACAAATGGCATTAACAAAACATTTTAAAAACAAAGTGCTTGGCAGACCTTAAAAATAAAATCATAAAAATAAAAAGGGGGTAGGGAAACACCCTGGGACAAAGGCAGTGAGTTAAAAGGCATTGACTCTCCTTTTCTCCTTGGGCTGAAATAAGAAAGTTCACTCTCCTGGCACTATGCCACCAGAACTCTTTTTCCATGCTGAGACATCAGCGCATCAAATTATTGCCTACTGTGATGAATGATAGGGTCCCCAGAAGTAGCATTTAGCTTTGAATTCCAAGCAGTTCTTTTATGGCTTACTCCTCACCTAAGGCTAATCCTTCTACCTGTGCCCTTGATGCCATCCTTCCTCACCTACTCCAGCCTGGAGCTCCATCCATCAATCACCCCCTCTCCCTCATATATGTTTAGTCTCCCTTTCCCCCAATTCTTTTCCATCTGGTTACACATATGCTCAGGACTCCTGAAACCTAAAAAAAAAAAAATCATTCCTGGGGCGGCTAGGTGGTGCAGTGAATAGAGCACCAGCCCTGGAGTCAGGAGGACCTGAGTTCAAATTTGACCTCAGACACAACACAAAAAACTATCTGTATGACCTTGGGCAAGTCACTTAACCCCAATTGCCCTACCTTCCCCCCTTCAAAAAGCAAAATAAATAAATTAATGCATCGTTCCTGATTCTTACCCCCTTATCTAACTATCTCAGCTCTCTCTTCTCCTTCACTTCTAAACTTCTAAAAAGTTGTCACACCCAATGCCTCCATTTCCTCTCCACACCTTGCAATCTAACTTTTCCCTTTACCACTCTCTCAGAGGTCACCAGTGATCATCTGATAGCCAAATACTACTGCCTTTTCTCAATCTTTATCTTCTCTGTACTATTTGAGACTGATGGTCACCTCTCTAGTCATCTAGTCAATCTCATCTTCCAATTCCCTTAAGATGGTGTAATCTGGGTTTCTACCCAGACGCTCATAACTGGTGGAAGGAATGTTGAGGTGCAGAGGTGAACACTGAC
The DNA here is from genome assembly GCF_028583685.1 of Petaurus breviceps papuanus. NCBI lineage: Eukaryota > Metazoa > Chordata > Mammalia > Diprotodontia > Petauridae > Petaurus > Petaurus breviceps. Next base: position 913,448 of record NW_027187343.1, on the reverse strand, counting down.
CTTTTGTTACTGTCCAAGGGACAGAAATGGCACCAGACCTTTGGAGAAGGACATTGTTTATGCCTTCTTCATACATACTTTATTCTAGACTGTCTTCAAGGAAAACACATGAAAAGAGAGAGACTTTGGAGGTGGCAAACATATAGAATAACCCAGCTACTCAACATGTCCCTAATTTTCAGCTTGCCTCCCTAGAGACTTTAGGGAAATTCCCCTTGGGTGAGATCAGTACCTCTCTCTTGGATGAGGTGAGATCTCCTCTTCTTCTCAAAAGAGCTCATTCACTCTTACGTATTTTCTGGTACATTCTAGTCTATAGAATTCCTCTGATTTCTTGCTTGGATAAATTACTTGCTTTTCACTATTTGTGATAGGTTTTTTATATCACAAGCATTTGACAAGATGGGGCCAAGTCTGCAGGTTTGGGGTGACATTCCCCTACCACCACTCTTTAAGGGATAGTGGCCAGGAAAGTGACTTTGTTCCAAACTGATGTATGCTTACACAAGCAATATCTGGGGAAGCGGGCAGTGCTCCACTCAGACCATAATATTGAATAACCAGCCTCAAGATGTTCCAGGGTTTGCTTGGTCCTTCCCCAAAGGCTTTGTACTGGTTCTCCTCCTCTCCTCAGAGTCAGTGCAGACCTCAGATCATCTCCATCCATACATCCCTAAAAACCACAAATCTATATGTTTAGACCAGAGGTTGGAAAACTATAGCCCACCGGCCAGATCTGGCCTGCCACCTGTTTTTGTACAGCCCACAAGCCAAGAATGGTTTTACATTTTTAAATATGATAAAATTTTATTTAAAAATGTAAAAACCATTTGTGCAGCTTGAAGGCTATACAAAAACAGATGGTGGGTGGAATTTGGCCTTCGGGCCATTTGCCAACCCCTGGTTTATATAACCTATGTGGACAATCTACCTTACTTGGGCACACATAACTTAAAGATGGTATTCACCAAGGTATTATCCTTGGTCTTCCTCTCTTCTCCATCCAAATGTTTTCCCTTGGTCATCATATTTAACTCTGTGATTTCAACTATTGCTTCTATGTAGATGATTCCCAAAACTTTATCTCTAGTTCTGGAGTGTTTTCTGAGCTCCAGACTCATAATTCCAAATGCCTACCAGACATCTCTACTTTGGAACCTCAAAATCAACATGTCCCCAACCGAATTTATCTTTCTCCCTAAATTAACACATTCTTTCGACTTAATTATTTCTGATTTTATGATAGTACTGTTCACCTGATCTTTTGTTTTTGTTACCTTAGGGTTATATTTGACTCATCCCTTTACTTCACCTTACATATCTGATAGGTTACCAAATTCAATTGATTCAACATTTACAATATCTCTTATTTCTACTCCTCTATTCCCATAGCTACCACCCTAGTTCAGGCCCTAGTTAATATTTGCCTAGGCAATTGTAATATTCTGCTTAATGTCTTTTCCTTTTCCCTCCCTTCTCCATTTGCCAGAAAAAAAATTATGAATTAATCTGATCATCTCACTTCCCTATTCAAAAATCTTCATTTGCTCCCTATTAAATAATAGAATCTTAGATGTGGAAGGGTCCTAAAAAGTCATCTAGCCCAACCCATACCTGAATAAAAATTCTTTCTACAATAAATGTGAAAAAATGTTCATCCAACCTTGTTTGGAAGGCTAGAAGACCCCCAGTGAGGGGTAAGTTGCTACTTCCCATGGCAGCCTATTGAGAGAAATGATTATTTTCTATTATATTAATAATTAATTAGGATTGAAGTTTTTCTGTATATTTCCTCATTCAGGGACCAGTCCCTTAGGTCATTCAGTCAGTCTCTGAAGGACAAGGCTGATAGATGAGATTGGCCAAATCCTCTGGGTACATGCTCTGCAATCTTGGGTGGGATCCCACCCAACTAGAAGACCTTGCTTCTGTTTAGAGTGATCTACAGAATCTAATCTAGATGTATTCCAGTCCTAAAAGCATTGAGTTCATGCCCTTGTACCTTTCCATAGCAGTCTAGGGAAACTCAGCTCGTGAAGGAGAAATCAACCACAGTGGATTGGGTAGAGATGGATTCCTTTGTCCAGATTGCTGGAGCAGCTGAGTCTCATGATCAAGTCACATCCTCAGCAAGAGGAATTGAAGACTGTTAGCTCACCTCCTAATTAATTGTTCACCAATTAAGGTTGGTTTTCACCTGCCAGGGGCACCTCCTTTTCCAAAGATATTTAAGCATTCATAGACCTCCGGGGTTTTGTCTTTGGTTACTGAGAGAAACCATGAGAGTCAATTTATTGAGTATCAGTTAGCCTAATTAATAAATTGATTATTAATTGCCCAGAAACTCTCTCAGGCTCTTTAATCTTCTCATTATTTCAGCTTTGGATAGCTCCAATCCTCAGGAAGTTTTTTTCATCTCAAACCTTATAAGTAATAAGTTTTTGTGGGCTGGCCTAGAACCCTAACCCCTCATTTCTATGGATTTCTATGGGAAAAGACATTACATATTAGAAACAAATCAATTTACAAATGAACATTCTAGAGCATGATCTGTTTGTAAACTACATTGTACCTATGCAAGTAATAAAATGAATTCATGACACTGGAAAGATTTCCAATAATAATGACTTTTTAAAAAATAAAAGATTTTCTTGTTAGCCAGAAAATTCATCTCACCTAAATTCCCCAGCCCCTCAAACCATTTGGTTTATATAGACACAAAGATAAACAAATCCTCTAGGAAGAAAGCACAAAGTTATAGGATTTAAACAACAACAATAAAAACCTTTTATAAATCATTTGAAGTTGTGTGGGCAATAGGTCGGCTCATTCACAGACAACTTGCCCATTTCTGATTTTCTTTAAAAATCAAATTGTAGATAACCTTGAACAAGTCTATTCAAATCACATCTGTCAAATGGGTATACTAATAGCACCTAACCTCAGAAGTTTGTCTTGAACATCACAAGAGATAAACTGGATAAAGTGCCTCGTAAAAATGCCATGTAAATGTAAGGCATTATACTATTACCATTATTATTTTTAGGCCAGGGAGCTAGGGAGAAGAGGAGTCAGGCTGCAGAAAAATCTATTAGTTGCTTCCTGACTCATAACCATAGCAAGGTCCATCTGATGTCCTTTGGGCCTCTAAACCCTAACACAAAGATACCAACCATGGGGTGATGTAGAGTAACAGGGGTGTGAGTTCTGTCATAAAGGACAATTATGTGTAGCTCAGAGACCAAATCTACAGGACACCTCCTCACTGCTCAGATCCCATCATAAAAGTCATTCTGTGACTTAACTTCTGAGCAGTAAAGGTATTTTTCATGGACCATAAAAGATACAGGCAGACCACCGCTGTGCACAATACCAATGAGAGGTGTTTGGAATATGATGCTAATGGAATTGTCATTGAATTAACCTCCACACTCCCATACCACCAATCAGAGTTGTTGTGAACCAAGATGATCTGGAACAAAACTGGGGTAGTTTGAATGAATTTTGCCCCAGGGCAAAACTTTGGCCTGGTACCCAGCTGTAGGACCCTTTGGGCAAAGACAACTATAGCCCACTGGATGGTAGTTCTTTGAAGACTGCTTTTAGCGTTTTGGAAAGAAATTTCATATCTCAACCCTTAGGCTTTGACTGGTCCATTAGACCAGCTGTGAAACCACAACTAGAACAGGAGAGAAAAGTCTTGGTCCATCCCAGCCAAGGTTCTGCAAGCTTCTCAGAGTCTGGTCTACCAGCCACTTCCTCACTTCCTCTCTCCCATTGCACTGTAATTCTTGCCCTAGTCTCTTTTTTAGATCAAGGCCTGTCTCTCCAACTGCCATCAGTTTCTCAAGTTCAACATTTCCAAAATAGAACCAGTCGTCTGTGACACCAAACCTACTTCTCCTCTACATTTCCCTATTTTGGTTGAGGGCAAAATAATCCTTACCATTATTACTAGGGTTGGTTACCTAGTCATCCTCAAATCTTTCTATCTCTTGCCCTCTAATAGCCAATCAATTACAAAATCTGGATTCAATCTCTGCAGTGTTAGTAATACTATTGTCTCCTTTTTGTTGTTGTTGAGGATGTCCTCTCCCTTCCCAAATTACTTTTTATCTATTTTTGTAAGAATATTTCCTCCAGTTGAATGTAAATTCCTTGAAGACAGGAATTGTTTTGGTTTGTTTATTATATTTATATATTCTCAGCACTTTGTGCATGATAGCTACTTAATATGCCCTAATTGAATTAAATTGATTGGCAAATCTGACCAGGCTACCCAAGGATTGTAAGCGAAGCACATCCACCTTAAACACATTATCCTTTCCTACTAAGAATGGGTAGATTGATTCTGATTATGATCTCTACTGAATGGACCCAATTGAGTTCTTCTTCCTTCACACTCATTACTAATATACCAATACAGAAAATTAGGTCTGCATAAAAGTCATGCATTTGGGCTTTATCTAACTCACCAATATTTGGTATCAGGTTTTCAAAGTTAAAATTTAAGATACTTAGTTTATGTTTATGAGAACATTTGTTGTTATTTTAGTGGATATTTCTATTTTGGTACTGTAATGCACCTTTTTTGTTGCCCTAGAAGGCATCTGCGAGCCTCCCATGTACTGTTTATTTCTGGTAACAAAGTTTCTGACAACAGCGTTGTTGCAGTGCATCCTTTTCATTAATAGAAGTATCACTTGGCTGGGATCAGAGGTGCTGGAGAGCCCTGACCACTTCTAATCTAGACATATTGCTTTGGCCACCATAACCTATATAAGGATCCATTTATAACCACAGGTCACTTACAGTATTATCTTTAAGATGACTTACTCACATCTGATTCAGGGACAACGTCTTTGCACAGGCAAAGCAGATGATTCTCCAATCTGCTCACTATATTGTGGGCTGTATAACACTTTAAAGAAAGCCCTAGAAATCCACATCCAATGAACTTTCTATTTCCTAAAAAACTTAATGTCGCCTAGCATCCTGGGAATTTGTCTGACCTGCCCTGTAGCAATTACCCTAGGAAGCTACCCTATAAACCATTGATTCTTCCTTATTACAATGGGAAATAACTATGAACAAAGACCAGAGTACTGTGCTGAAGAATTAGCCCTTCTTACCTAACCATCCCCCATTCCATAAGCTAGACAGAAATGCACCTCAAGGCCATATGTGGTCCTCTAGGTCCTCAAGTGTGGCCCTTTGACTGAATCCAAACTTGACAGAACCCCTGAAATAGAGGATACATAAAGACAAGAAGACACGTTAAGAATAAGAGCAGAAAAAAATTCAGTTCCTCAAATAGTTCTCAAATCTCATTTTTACTTCCACCTTCAACTGTTTTGCCCAATTCCTTTTTTTTACCAGAGCTGATAATTATCATCAATGATACTTTTATTTTCACCACCTTTCTCAGACTTCTCTCCTCCTCCCCTTCCCTCCTTCCCATTTCCATTGGAAATTCCAAAAAGTAGTGAAATGGTCCCAGAAAGGCAACATGGTAACCTTTGACTACTAGAGATGCTCACTGTGCTTGGGTTTACCATAATTGCTTACATCAGTCCCCATTCAAGAATCAGAGAGACTATTGGTGTTTGTAGGGGTGGGAATAAATTCTAAGGGCAGCTTCTCTGAGGTGTACTTTATCAACCTGAGTAAGACCAAAAAAAAAATAGTATAATTATTTTAAATTATACTCCCTCTCTCTGACTATAAATGAAAACTAGAACCATATTCATAATTCACACACACACACACACACACAATGTACCCATAGGACCAATGTTGTAGTGGAAAGAATTCTAGACTTAATATCAGAAGACAGATTTGAATCCAAGCTCTGTTCATTTCTAGTCATATGACCTTGGGCAAGTCTCTTAACCTCTTCTGAACTTTAATTTTCTCATCTGTAAATTTTGAGAGCTAGACTCAATTATCTCTAAGGTCCCTTCTAGCTTTGACATTCTATGACTCCATTGCTATGAAAAACTCTATGTGACCCTCCACATTAAATCAACATATACTCTAATACTCAGTAACTTCCAAATGAAGGAGAAAGTAAGTGAAGAATATATTGAAGTGTAGAGATCAGGAATAAGGAATGAGAGAGGTCAGCAACTTGTAGACTACACAGAAGTCTTGTGCTTATATAGCAATAATACTTTCTTAAAGAATAAAGAGCTGACAGACATGGAAAGTACCAAAATTACTTTACAAAAATTGAAATTGATTTTAATAGACAGGAAACAACTAATTACTGATGCAGGAGATATTCCCATATCAGTTTCCTCTGTATAGACACCCAACTTTTTGGGACAGAGAACAAAAAGAATACAAAGCTAGAAGAAAATATAATTTTTTTAAAAGATACGATATGCAATTAAAACAATTCCACCCTGACCTATTTTCAAAAATTATTGACAATGAAAAATTGAGTATGGACAGAAGAAGGGACATAGACACAAACTATATCATCACACAGAAGTTTAGTCAATATAAATGAATTGTCAAGATAAAGCCAAAATATTCTTTAAAAGCATTTTAGTCAGCAAACACTTTAAATGCAGGAAATAGCAGCTAAGGTCAATAATGGTTTAAGAGATAAACTCTTTTGAAAAATCTTATGGAGATTGATGCTGGAAGATGAGCAATATCTTCTCATAAGACAGAGAAAAACAGTGCAGGGTAAACCCAATTCAATTAAAAGAAAGCTTAGTGAGATAGGCTATTAAGAAAAATCATCCCAGTGGTGAATTAAAGGATGAAAATGTGAAATGAACAAAAAAGAGAAGGAAAATGGAAAAGATCATTCAAAAATTTTATTACAAGCTGTTTTCACCATTAAAGGCAGTAGGGACCCTATATTTGGACTGTAACATCATGGTTCGATATGTGATTATAAAAGAGGTTAAAAAAATGTCATTAAAGAGGAAAAAAAAGTAGGGAAAGTATCTGTTTTATTCTTTTTGTGGTGGCAAAGAATTGTCAACTTACTGAGGGAGTGAATCAACTGGAAAATGAATATTTCAAATCAATTGGGGAATGGCTAAACAAATATATGGATGTAATGAAGTACTATTGTGCTATAAGAAATGATAGAGGGGCAGCTAGGTGGTACAGTGAATAGAGCACCAGCCCTGGAGTCAAGAGGACCTGAGTTCAAATATGATCTCAGACACTTGACACTTACTAGCTGTGTGACCTTGGGCAAGTCACTTAACCCCAACTGCCTTGGCTTCCCCCTCAAAAAAAAAAATGATCGAGATTTTGAGGAAAAACCTAGAAAGACAAATGAATTGATACAGAGTAAAGTAAATAGAACTGGAAGAACAATTTATATAATGACGAAAATATTGTAAAGGAAAACAATTTTGAAAGATTTAGGAAAGTTGATGAGTATCATAACTAATTACAATTCCAGAACACTAATGATGAAACATACTACCAACAAGATAGAGACGTGATGGAGTGTAGATTGAAGAATATTTTTCTTTTGGGATGTGGCTAATGCAGGAATTTGTTTAGTTTACCTGTACATTTTTGTGAATGGTTTTATTTCTCTTTCTTTCTCAGTGGATGGGGAAGAGGAAAATGGGATGAAGAAAAGTTGGAACTAAAAATAAAACTGAATTTAAAAAGAAAAAAGTAGCTGGTTTAAACTGAGAAGAGATCTGTACGGGGAACAATACCATTGTGAGGATATTGAGGGATTTATTTACAAGTGAAGGAGAGGGGAAGATACCAGCAGCTTGGGGAAAAGCCTTAGACCTTATTATGGAGGCATCCAAGTGGCACAGTGCATAGAGTCAGGAAGTCCTGAATTCAAACTTGACCTCAGAGACTTGCTAGCTGTGTGATGCTGGGCAAGTCACTTAAACTCAGTTTGCTTCTGCTTCCTCAACTATAAAATAGGGATGATGATAATATCACCCACTTCCCAGGGTTGTTGTGAGAGATAATATTTGTCAATCATTTAGTACAATTCCTGTTGCAACGCAGGAGCTTAATAAATGCTTGTTTCTTTCCTTCCTTATCATGATTTCCAGACTTTATATAATGACATCTTCCAATTTTTCACAAGAAAAAAACACTCCCCACACACTTTTAGAGACAATAAAAAGTTTAATACAATTAAATTTGTGTAATTGTTAAAAATTTCAGATAATTATAAATGTTCTCAAGTTATTTCCTTTTTTCCAAGTTGCAAGAATCTTTTTAAAAATTAACTTATTATATTACACGGATGTTAAGAAATATAGCAGCTATTATGATACTTTTAACTCGCTCACAAAGGTTATTTAGCTTGGAGTTTACACACCTCACATTTAAATACAGTAAGCAGCACGATGACAATTCATCTGCGTCATGATTTTTCTGTGTCACTGACTGGCAATGAGAGTGGCAGATCATGCCCATTTCGAGGTTCTAATGGGTACCAACTCTAGTTTGACCTTGTTTGCATAAACCGTACTTAGACAATTTCTATATTGCATTCAAGATTAGTTGGAGCCAGTGCTTCATGCTAATCTCTCTTTCATGGATTTTGATTTGAATTTTGTTTTCACTGAAAATAGCAAATATATTTATGCAACAACTATACTGAAAAATATCCAAAAATTTTAGCCATTGCTTTACGCCATCCCAGAGGATCACACACTCCACTTGCAGTGGTATAGCCCACAGTTTGGAAGACTATATTATTAATACTGAAAAAGGAAAATGAGAGAATATCAATGACCACTATCCCATGTGCCTCCTCCTTGTGAGAGGAGAGTAGAAGAGACAGAATATCTGGGTAATTAATCATTTTGTTAATAATGTAGGCATATTACCAATAAAATAAGTCAGTGACACTCTTGAATGCCAAAGACAAATGGTGGTGCTTCATGGTTTGTATGCCTTTGGAAGAATAGGTGTTCTTGAGGGTGGCAATTGACTGTGAATGGTCAACCATTAATGAGAGAGAATTAATATTACAATGAGAGGTAGACCTATTCTAATGAGGGGCTGGGGAAAATACAACTTTGATTATGACATATACTTCTAAATTGCCCAACCTTGAACAATCTAATCAAAGAATTTATCTCTATCCATACCTGAATAGAGCACAATTGACTTCCCCACCTTAGATTAAATTCTTTGTAAGGTTGGGTACGGTCTGAACAAAACTGAGGAAAAAATTAATTCAATTTCATTTTTAGCAATGTCCTTCAGAGACTAAAGAACCTACAGACTTCTTAAAAAAATCCTGGTCCTAATTCAATAATTGATTATTAATATGAGGGAGAAATAATCATTTCTCTCATCTACTATCTATATACTATATACTACCTATGTGACAATAATCTACACATATATCAAGGACAATCTCTATGATGCTATTAGTAAAGAACACAATAGTCCACATCTTTACCATCACCCAATGGACTGAAAAATGGAGAGAATATAAGAGTCTCACTCTGTTTATTCTTTTTTTTTATTATTTTTCAAAGTGCTTTATTTTGGGGGATGGCTAGGTAGCACAGTGAATAGAACACAGGCCCTGGAGTCAGGAGGACCTGAATTCAAATCCGACCTCAGACACTTAACACTTATTAGCTGTGTGACCTTGGGCAAGTCATTTAACCCCAATTTCCCTGCCTTCCCCACTCCAAAAAAAAAAGTACTTTATTTGGTAGAGCAAAACATCACCTTAAGGACTATTTTCTAACTAGGTATCTCCCAATCCTACATAGTTGCTTGCATGTTGTCTCCCCATTAGATTTTGGGCTCTTTGAGGGAAGAGACATTCTCTTGCAGGATTTAGCACAGTACCTGGCCTATAGCAGACACATAATAAATTCTTATCGACTGACTTACCTCTCTAATGAGTGAACGGATGATGAAACAGCAATTTATTAAACAACAAAAGTGATAATTTTGTATTAGATCAAAATGAATCAAGATCTGAAGTGTGAATCTCTTCCAATATTTACTATTGCTCACTTAGTAAGCAGTGAATAATTGCTTTTGAATGAATAAACATACTTTATTCTCTTATTAAATTTTTATTTAATTTTATTTTATAAATTTATATTTATGTCACATAAATATAAATTTATTTTGCTTTATTCTCTTATTTTAAAAAACTATTTATTATTCTCACTACATTACTTCATCTTATTCATGAGGATATCATGAGACCCTTTATCAAATGCCTTGCTGAACTCCAGGTATACCTTATCTATGGATTTTCCCTGATGTACCAATTGTTTTCAGCCATGCAACCAAGGACATGGGGTATCTACTTGATTCAATATGGGAGTTGCATACCGGTATCTAGAGTCTAACAGTCATGTTTATACCTACAGGCAACTCTAACACAAAGTAATACAGCAGTTAGGTAAATTCATAGTTAGCTGAATCTGCAAAATGCAGTTTCATATGGGGACTGTTTATGGGATACATCATATAACCAGAGCTGAGGGCTGTCATTCTTTCCACTCTGGCAAAGTTGAGTGAAAGAGAGATGAGGGTAAGGGTGTATGTGTATGGTGGAAAGGTAGATAATAGAAGCAGTTAAAGGAAGCCTCCCCCAGGAAATTTGGAGGGATCTACACTATGCATATTTTTAAGAAATGAAACTAATGAAATTTTCAACAACATTTTATTTAATTAGCATAAATGAGGTTTCATAGGAAGACATAGGAGACACTAGGAAATCTCATTAATTAGTTAAATTAAATTAATCTCATTAATATGGAAAATAGTCCCCAATAGCTAATGGAAGCTTTTCTTCCATATGAAATTGTCATGGCTAAAATTTATGCTAATTAAATAAAATGTTGTTGAAAATTTCATTCATTTTATTTCTTGAAAATATGCATAGTTAATGAGACTTCCTATGTGTCCAGACTTTAGGGACACCTTGTATGGTGTCCCTAAATACATAAAGACAAGCGTTTATTGTCTAATATGTACAAGGCACTTTGCTTGGCCCTGAGTATACAAAGATAAAGAATATACGGTTCCTGCCCTCATTGTATTTGGTCACTGCAATATAGACATACATACACACATATAAATACATATATACATGTGTATGTGTTATGTATATACACCTATACATGTGTATATGTGTGTAATTTTGTGGGGCTAGGGGCAGAGTAATAATGACTGGGGTGGTTCGGGAAAAATCTCATGTAGGAAAAGGTGTCTGAGCTGGGCCTTGAAGAGTTAGTATTTTAGGACGTTGGTCTTTTCCTCATTATAATTGTGGGTGTTTTCTGTGACTCTGGGGTGTAGATGTCAGTGGCTTGCATCTGTGTCCCTGTGAACAGTAGCTATCAGGTTTTGCTACAAGTCTTATCTTTCCAAGACTGAAGATGGAGTCAAAGAAAGCAGTATCACAAAAGGAAATCTGTCCACAACATAAGAGTTGCCCACTGCTTTTGCCCACTCCTCCTTAGGTAATTCGTATGGTTTAATGTTACAAGCCACAATTCTAGTCACTTCCAAATAAGAATATGAGAGTTGTTTGGCATGACTTAGTCATCAAAGTGGTATAGTGATTCGGCTTTGAGTTAGGAAGAGCTAAGTTTGAATCCCGCCTTAGACATTAGCTGTGTGACTGTAGGTAAGTTGCTTAACCTTTTTTCAGCCTCGGTCTCCTTGTCTGTAAAATGGGAACAATAACAGTACCTACCTCACGGCTTTTCATAAGGATAAAATGAGATAACATATGACAAGGGTTTTGCAAATCTTAAAGCACTATATAAATGAGTTTTTATTATTGCAACTTGTATATAATGAACTAGGGCTGGCTTCTAGTGATCACTATTTTCTATATACTGTATTCACAGACCATCTATTTACTATTCCATCCTTGAGTTGTGTCAGGGATTGATACAAAACTCACCAATCTGTTGATGTCAGGGACTGATACAAAATTCACCAATCTGTTGATTCTGGAATCTAGCTTTCCTTTTTAAAAATTTTAAAAATGGAAACAACCAGCCTCAGACGTTTGACACACTTACTAGCTGTGTGACTTTGGGCAACTGCCCTCCAAAAAGCAAAAAAAAAAAAGGAAACAACAATTGTCTATCTACAATCTCATGGTAATTCTTATAGTCTACATCTTCTAAGAGATAAATGTCAACCATTTCCCACTCATACCTGCAGATTCTTGGCTGTCAACCACACACAGAAACCAGATATTTGACACTTGAATAATCTGAGCACTGGCTGTTGTGAGACCTTGAAGCCAGTATATAGGATGCAAGGAACTCTCAGCTTCTTGGAAGAAGGATATTATATACATTCCAGTTATTATTAGCATTATTATAGACTTCTTATTGCTGGGGTATTGTTATTTCCCTAGGAAGGCTTTCTAAATTTGCTTTCAGGCAAGGCATGTGGTTTTAGTGACCATATCATCTTGGGAAAATGTTTTTAGAATTTGGAAAGAGGTCATGATAATTTCCCTTTTCCTCCCTCCTTCATTCCTGTACTCCACCAAGGCAGCATGCCCTGTATACCACCCCCCTTCCCTTTTTCTTTTCTTTTCTATTTTTTTTACTTGATTTTCTTTTAATACTACCTATCTCCTAATGAAGCTGAGTGTTTGGGGAACTATTTGAGTCTGCAGGAGGCCCTGCAGTAGAGCTAAATAATAAAGAAAAAAGTAAACGTTCTGCTTCTATCTTGTGGGACAGCAGCATATTGGAAGCTTAGCTCCTTTCATCTTCTGGAGATGGGAGACCTAAACCAGACAGAAGGTTGAATCACCAGATGGGGCCCCTCCTGGACTCTTTTGGAAACTTGGGGGGACCTGGGAATTCATAAAGGGCTCTCTCAGTTTCTACAATCAAGAAGGCAGGGCAGTTGATCTGTGGGAGCAGGAAGGCATCAGCTGCCATTGATGTCACTAATGAGGGCACAAGCTTTTTCTCCCTCTCTGATGTTATCTGTGGACTGTTTATAAAAACAGAAAACTCTCTAGGCTAGCGTTTAAGCTAGTCTTAAACCTGTGACAATGCTGTTGCGCAGTTGTATGTGTTGTAACCAATTAAAAAAATTTTTTTTTAGAAAACAAACTGCTGGATGAAGAGAAGTGTGCTAGATATTGAAAAGGGGAAAAAATTTAGATGAACCATGGTAACCTGCCCTCAAGGAGGTTATAGTCTAACAGAAAGCTAAGAGGCAAACATAAAGAACTACAATAAAAGTACAATGTAACAAAATAAGTATATTAGAGGGCAGCAAGAAAAAAGTATAATGTAAAATGTCAAGATTACAAAAAATTATTTCTCTGCTTTTTTAATGTATTCATAATTTAAATTTTTTTTCAATTATCAAGCATTTACTTTTTCTCTAACCCCTCTCCCACACACATACAAAGAAAATCGAATAAATAAGCATAATCAAGCAAAACAAATTCCCATATTAGTCATGTCCAAAAGTATATGTCTCAATCTACATATTGAGTTCAAGGGGATTTATTGTTATCAAATGAGAAGGATCAAGAAATCCTTAATTTAGGAAATAACAGTTGAATTGGACTTTAAAAGATGAGTAGGAGTTTAACAAGTAAAAAAATGAGGATGGAAGGCATTCTAGGTTATTAAAAAAAAGAAAGAAAAAAGGAAGAGAGATATGAGAAAGGGAAGGACAAAGAGCTGTCCAATTTGGTTGGGATGTAGTTTATGTTAAGAAAAGTAGCGAGTGGTAAGGATGCAAAGGAAGAGGGGTGCTAGATTGTAAAGGGGCTTGAAATGGAATTCCTCCCCAAAAATAGTTTAGTGTTCAGATGTGTGGATAATGACACAGCTGTTATTGTCCTTTGTGATACAGCGTCATCATCAACCAAATCTTTTGGCTTATCTTATGCCCAAGACCTCAGGAAGTTTATAGCACAGCCCAATGCACAAGCCTTCTTCCAAAAAACAAATTGTGGGAACTCCAAAAAAGTGACATAGGAAATGTAATCAGACAGAAAATGTCATCAGCTATGGCCCTACTACGCTCAGAGTGATCTTCTTTCTAGATATCCAAAGGGCCAGAAAGACAATAGGGACAATGATGCTTATTGTCTGAGGAAAATATTATTTCCCTCATATATCTCCCCCAATATAAAAATGAGCAAACAAAATAAATCCAAATCATATAAATACACACACACCTACCTCATGAACTTTTCTGAAAAGATAATTTGCATTAAGTTGTGAGTCAGACCAGCCTTATCTGTAAGCTGTGAAACTAAAGACCAGACAGGACTGACCCTACTAGATCATATTTTTCAACCAAGCGAAATCATGTTTCCAGTTGCTCCCCAAATGGAATGAATAGCAATTCGTGAGGTTTCCAAAGAATAACCCAGACCATCCTTCCCAATAGCCTTTGCCCCCAGAATATCTCCCAAGGCCCTACCTGGTTTGATCTTTATCTACCTGTAAAGTCATGTACGTGGGGAGCTTTTGGGAAATGTTCCCTGGAAATCAGAACAGGGAGGGCAGGAAGCTTCCTAGTGAAGGCAGAGGTAAGACTAGAAATGATCTTCTCAACAAAACACAATCACCACCATATTTCAACTTGCATTGGAATCTACATAGCATTTATTTTGAAGAAAGGTCTTTCAGAACTATTATCTCGTTCAATTAATTCAATAACCATTATCAAGTACCAATTATGAGTAACACACCATACTAGGCCCTGGGAGAAAGAATTAACATATAATATATACATACACATATATGCTTTTACTTAAGTTATGGCATAGATTGCATACACACACACAAATATTACATTTTTTTTTACAAACTGCTTTTACTTAAATTATCACATAGATTAGATATATTCTTTGTTCTCATAGAGCTTACCAGCCTACTATTATGGTGAATGGCCCATTGTGCTACAGCACAGAATACATGGAGGACAGTATCGTCTTTGCCTCATCACTCTCATCCTACAAATCCCAATCTGTTGCCAAATCAGGTCACTTTGGCCTTCTGACCATCTCTAATATATGTCTCCCCTTGTCAACCTACTTCCAGCCCTCATTCCCTCTCACCTGGCCTATAGCAATAGCCTCCCAACTGGTCTTGGTTCCTCAAGTTTCTCACCACACAAATCCAAACTCCAGTAGCCAAGGTAATTTTTCTAAAACCTAGGTCTGACTATGTCCCTCCCTTCTTCAAGAAGCACCAGTGGTTCTTTGTTTTTTTATGTCCAGGATCAAATATTCAGTCCTCTCTGCTTAGCATTTAAAGTTCTCTATTACCTGGCCCCTTGCTACCTTTCTAGCCTTCATACCCACTACTCTGCTACATGTATGCTACACTGCCAGTCAATCAATGAACATTTAAGTTCATACTATGTGCCAGACATTACCCTAAGTATTGCAGATACAAAAAAAAAAAAAGCAAAAGATAGTCTCTGCCCTCAAAGAGTTTACAATATAATGGGGGAACACAACACACAAAAAGCTGAAAAGGGATGGTGGGGAAGGGGGATCCAGAGCACGTGTTATTTCATGGAGTTGAAGCCAAGCTACCCTGGCCTCAAACCACTCCCGAAGCCCAGTCAGCTTCATAACTTAACAAAGATTCACTTTTCTCCTTTTATAACTCCAGGTTCACAAGTAATTAAATACAAAAAATATATTTATGATAAGTCCATTTTATCTGGATTAAGCTAGAGTTTAGAGTAATTAAAGTTAATTAGATCAGGAATTGTGGGGGGGGGGACAAAAAACAGAAAGGCTTTTTAACCTTTTCAGACAGAAAGAAATGGTGCAAAGAGCAGAAGCATTTTATTATCTGCATCAATATTTGGGGCGGGGGTGGAGTTCACAACCATTTGGATACCTCTCTCACTCTGGCCTGGACTGTCCCATACAGCCTCGTAGACTAAGGAGGCAGTGGTTATGGTGGGGCTCAGCGGTTCTCAACACCAGAGATGTTCATCCCTCTTTGTCTCTCCAGCTCTGTCTCCAACCCTGTCCTCTCCTCATACCTTAATCTCATTTGGCTAACTCCAATTGAATGGCTAATTCCAATTGAATCTCTTTCTTCCCACCCCTCTGTACCCTGCTTCCATGACAGAAAATAGCAGTGATGGTCAGAGAGACTTAGGTCCCTACTTCCTGTCTAGCATCTATCTCTCTTTTAAAAAGAAATTATTACAATTTTATTAATATATAATCCAATCTTAAGCACAAAATAAAATAATGGAGTATATCTATTTGTAGTTTATAAAAATAACCGTAATAATAATATTAATGTTTTGGGTGGGTTTTTTTAGAGCAAAATTTCTCAAAACATGTTTCATGATATTGCTAATCATAATTCTTTTTTCAGCAACTTGTCTTTTTAAATTTTTTATTAATAATAACTAATGATAATACTAGCTAGCATCTGTATAATGCTTTAAGGTTTGCAAATCACTTTATAAATATTTCATTTTATTCTCATAACAATCCTACAAGATAGGCGCTTTTATTATCTTCCTTTTACAGTTGAGGAAACTGAGGCAGGTATAAGTTAAATGACTTGCCCAGGGTCACAGGGCTAATGTCAGAGCCAGGATTTGAACTCAGGTTCACCATCACCTCAAGTCCAGCACTCTTTCCCCTGTACCACCTAGCAGCCTCTGTCCTTCCATTCCCTTCCCCATTATGTAATTAAAAAAAAAATAAAGCCCTCTAAATAGATTTTGAACTTCTTGGGAGCAGGAACTTTTGTATTCCCCATCAATTAGCACAATGCCTGATACATTGAACGTGCCTAATAAATGTTTATTGACTAACAGATATGGGTAGTCTCTCTTGTGTCCAATAGAACCTTTGTCCAAACTCAGCTTGCTCGCCCACTTTTCAGTCCCTGAAAGATGGCTGCTGCCTGACTCCTTTCAGGATAAGGGTCATAACAGCCTGAGACACTTCTATCCCAAAGCAGCAGAACTTTCATCCCAGAGGTGTACTGGTAAATGTTTAACAACCAGCTCTCTGAGGGGGAAAACACTACCCTTGACATACTTTTAAGATTAATCTGCATTAACATTTTCCTCATTGTTTTCTTAAGTCTAGACAATCAACAAGACACTAAATCAAGCCCCAATTTGTAACATTTGCTATTTCTCAGATGTAAATACTCACACTGAAAATTTAATAATTTTCTTTTGTGAGCCAATTTGAACTGGCTCCAGCAGAGAGGATATGCATAAGGAAAACTAATCTGACAGCAGCATGACTGTCAGGTTAAGTAAATAATAAAGTATCATATAGAAAATATTATATATAATATATATTACATATGAATAATATGGTATTATACATAACATATAATATACAAACATTGTTTACCAATAATATATAATATGTAAATACACCATATAAATAATAAAGTATTATTATTCCCACTTTACAAATGGAATAACAGAGGCTTTAAACTCAGAAAGGTTAATTGATCTGTCTAGTCTTATGTTTAACCATAACTGTCCAAGGTCAGAACTCCTTCCATCAAAAAACTATCAACTTTCTATCAGTTCTTTTCTTGGGATAGGTTAATACAAGGTGAGTGTTGCAGGTAGTATTATTCCCATTTTACAGAGGAAGAAAGTGAGACTTAGAAAGCTTAAGTAATTCTCCTTCAACTGTATAACTAGAAAATGTCAGAACCAAGGTTAAAACTCAACTGTTATTTCTACCTTCAAAACTCTAAGCTAAGTGTTTTTTCCACTGGAATACTCTGATGATTTGTAATCTCCGTGAAAGTATAAATTTTAAATCTTAGACACTCCTCCATGCCAAAATTTCTTTTTTTTTTTGAGGGGGAAGGCAGGGCAATTGGGGTTAAATGATTTGCCCAAGGTCACACAGCTAGTAAGTGTTAAGTGTCTGAGGCCAGAATTGAACTCAGACCCTCCTGACTCCAGGGCCAGCACTCTATTCACTCTATTCACCACCTAGCTGCCCCTATGCCAGAATTTCTAAATGAATCCCCTTCCTCCAGGTTAACTATGTCATAAAAATGTAATAGAATTTAGGACCAGAAGGGACCCCAGCCAAACCCCCTAATGTTGCAAAGGCCCATGCAGGTGAAGCAACTTGTCCAAAGTCACACAGCTAATAAGGGATAGAACCAGAATTTGAAACCAAGTCCTTAGATTCCAAATCTAGTACCCTATCTCCAGGGTTGGAGGCCACATCCTTTCATCTGCCTCCCTTGATTGGTGTCTACTACTAATACAGTTACAGTAACTCCCTGACCTAACTTGAGTCACCCTGCCCCTTTAAGTACTTATAATTTACTATTTATCAGTGATTCTAGGAGACCAGATAGGTTGCTCAATGGTTAGAGTGCTAGGTCTGGAGTCTGGAAGACTCATCTTCTTGAGTTCAAATCTGGCCTCAGACATTTACTATTTGTGTGATACTGAGCAAGCCATTTAACTCTGTTTGCCTTAGTTTCCCCATCTGTAAAATGAGAAAGAAAAGGCAAACCACCCCAGTATCTTTGCCAACAAAACCCTAAACAGGGTCACCGAGTCAGACACAACTGAAATAATGGACAATAACAACAAAAAAATTAGCTAGAGAAGGAAATGGCAAGCCACCCCAATTTCTTTGCCAAAAAACAAACAACAAACAAATCTGAAGATGATTCATAAGAAGACCCAGACCTAGGCCTCCACAAGATAATTAACATTGTGCAGTCCTTTAAGGTTAACAAAATATTTTCTTCACAACAACCTCATAAAGTTTCATTAAAAACATTATATCCTTATTATTGCTAATAATAATAGTTAGCATTTATATAGCACTCTAAGGTTTACAAAGCCCTTTATTCATTTGTTTCTCATAAGAATATTGGGAGGTAGGTGATCTTATGATCTGCATTTCACAAGTAAGAAAACTGAGGCAGAGAGAGGTTAAGGAACTTGCCTAGGGTCACAGCTGATAAGTATCTAAGGTCAGATTTGAAGGTCGTCTTGATTCCAAGTTTAAAACGCTATCACATAGTGGTTCCATATAGCTGCCAGATTTGAACTTGGGTCTTCTTGGCTCTAAGTCTAGCACTCTATTCATAGTAGCAGCACTTAGCTGCCTAGACAAGTTAAATGCCTGATAGTCATAAGATTAGTAAATACCAGAACTAGTCCTCCAAATCCAGGACTCTGTCAACCACACAATATGAACTATGTGTGAAGAGATCAGGAACAGAAGGAGAGCATACTAATTGTAAGAGGCATTATACTATGCAGTGTGTTCTGCCCTGACCTTTTCTATCTCCCTGAACTACACCCTTAGGATGAAAAGATAATCAGTCAGTCAAGCATTTGTAGAACATTTAGTATCATTGTGGTAGGAAATAAGAGAAATCTAAACCATATCCTTAAGTTCTTACCCTCAGGGAATTCATGATATAGTTGGGGACATAGGTCACAAATTCATGAAACAATTAGAAAATATCAAAAGACAGTATGTAACCAAGGACTATGTACTGTACTGTATGGCAGAGAGTCTAAATTCAGTGGTTTGGTAGGACCAGTATCCTAACCCCTGCCCCCTTGCAAGTTAGGCTAGTTTTTCCTGAAAAGGTATTGATACCATCCTTGAGACTTAGATAACCAAAGACTCAAACTATTAACATTATTTCCTCATTGTCTTCATAGATAAGCATAGGATAAACTCCAGATCCACTCCCTAATGCTTGACTGAGCAAATCAAGAACTGGGAACTTTGCTCAAGTGAATCAATTTGAGGAACCAATGCACATCATTGTTATATATCCTCCTACTATAACTAAGTAAATCTCTTTTTGTTAATTGACGAATGACTTGGGAGTGTTTCCCTAACTAAACTTCCAGGGGACTTCCCTGAATCAAATCCAGCCCACAACAATGCCTAATGTCTTTTCCCCAAAACCAATCCCTGTTCCAAACTTCTTTATTTCCACCAGGGGCAACAGGTTCATAGTTTGATGTTATTCATTCTCACCTCACATATCAAATCAGTTACCAAATCTTGTCATCTCTTCCTCTACCAAATTTTTCCCATTTATCTCCCTCTCTCTAGTTCAGGCCCTCTAACCTAGTCTCCAAGTTTTTCTCAAGTCTTTTTCCCCAATCCAATCCATACAAAAGCAAAGTTTGACAGGCCACTGCCCTACTTAGTAAACTCCGATAACTTCCCATCCTCTATTCCAGTGCTTCTTAAACTCTGTGGGTAAATTTTGGCAACAGTAAAAAACTTCTGAACTTGCAATGACCAAAGCTTAATTCAAAATCAAATGCATGGGGCAGCTAGGTGGCACAATGAATAGAGCACCGGCCCTGGCGTCAGGAGGACCTGAGTTCAAATCCAGCCTCAGACACTTAACACTTACTAGCCGTGTGACTTTGAGCAAGTTACTTAACCCCAATTGCCCTGCCTTCCCCCTCCAAAAAGAAAAAAAAAACCCAAAACCAAAATCAAACTTGTAATGAATTCGAGGTGTTTCTGGTAGCACTTGCTTATGCTACATTGTGTGATTTCACTACAGCCTTAGTTTGAACACAAAGCATGCCCACAAGCCATGCAATGCCAACAAACGCTACCAAAAAGAGAAAAGGGGCAAGAGGAAAAAGTTTAAGAAGCCCTGCTCTATTCTAAGGTAAAATATAAATAAACCTCTTTGTCTTTTAATGCCCTTCACAATCTGGATCCCAGCTAACCTTTCCAACCTTATAATATGTGTAGCAAAACTGTCTTCCTCCAGCATGTACAGCATGGAAGTGTCATGTGATTCAGAGAAGCAGAATCTCTAGCCTCTCCTCCCTCAGCCCTTCTCCAAGGGAGACTTTAACTTCTGGCAGGAGAAGAAAAGGTTGGTGCCAGAAGTTTGGCTACTGTGCTCTCCTCACAGAGAGGGAGTACGTACCAGGTTAGAAACATACCTGGTTCCTCCTTTAAATATTATTAGTCTAGGAGATGTGACTTTCAGGTTCAAGCTAAACTTCTGATCATTATTCACTAATGGGAAAAGGAAGATCCAAGCTTTATATCCAAGACTTGACTTCCTTCCAACCAAATACCAGTTCCACAATGACCACACATAGGAAGTAGCAAAAAATTCCATTTATCCAAGTCAATAGCAAAACAGAAATCAGAGAAGATGGTGTACACATAAGAGGAAAATACAGAAAATAATTCAGAGTGAAGGAGTTCTCCCACTGGGAGCAAGGTAACTCTGCTCAACCAAGAGAGTCCTGAATCTCACCCAAGGGGAAATTCTCCAAAGTCTGTAGAGAAGCTAGGTGGGGACCAGGACATGATGGAGACTGACAGCGTCTCTCCCGTCCACTTCTTCCCAGTCTAATTCTGCCTTCAGCAACCTGAAGTGGAGTTGGCATCACCCACCTTCTCTCTTAAGGCTGGAAGCTAGAAAGGCCTGAAGAGACTGGAGAATTTTGAAGAAATTAAGAAGATTTTAAGAAACTGAAGATATTCTAAAGCTTGAAGAAACTGAATCTCTCCTTTCTCCAACTCTTGACGACTCGATCTCCGCCTCTTGGGCAGGTGTAGGGCTTTGCTCTCAACCAATGAGGAAAGAGTTCCCTATTGATGGGTTTTGGAGCTCAGGTTACAGACAGCAATAATAAGAGCTAATTAGTAGTTATATAATTAATAGCTAAATAATAATAATAAGCACTTTATAATTAGTATCTCAATTTAATCCTCCCAACAAACCTGGGAAATAGGTACTATTATTATCCCCATTTTACAGATGAGGAAACTGAGGCTGGGTGCATTTTTAAAAAATGCTTAGCCTAAGATTGCACAGCTAATCTGAGACTAGATTTGAATTCAGGTCTTCCTGACTCCAGGCCCAATGCTTCATTCACTACTCCACCTTTCCTGTACTCTATCTAGAGCGCACTGAAACTGTTTCTCATACCCAAAACTCTTTCTCCTGTCTCTTTATCATTGCACTGACTAAATCCCATGCCCAGAATACACTCCCACCTCACTTTAGTTTCTTACAATCCTTCATTCCCTTCAAAACTCAGTCCAAGGGGTGGGCAGGTGGCACAGTGAATAGAGCACCGGCCCTGGAGTCAGGAGGACCTGAGTTAAAATCCAGCCTCAGACACTTATCACTTAATAGCCATGTGACCTTCAGCAAGTCACTTAACCCCAATTGCCCTGCCTTCCCCCCTCAAAAGAAAAAATAGTGAAAAAGAAAAAACTCAGTCCAAGCTCTGTCTGCTACATAGGAAGCTTTTTCTGGTCCCCTCTAACTATTAGCTCCCTCCCCAAATAGTTATTTTGCAAATAGTGATACATTCTGTCTCCCCTGAAAGAAAGTAAGCTCTCTGAGGGCAGAGGCAGTTTCTTTTTTGTCTTTGTATCTACAGTGTCTAGCATGTAGTAGACACTTAAACCTTTGATTGATTTGTCATAGATTTAGACATGGAAGGAACTTTCTAGACCATCTAGTTTATTCTCCTCATTTTACTGAGGTTCAGAGATTTTATGTGGATTGTTTATTGTTACAAACATAGTAAGTTGAAGAGACAGGATTTGAACTTTGCTTCCCAAGCTCCAAATCCAACATTCCTTTGAATGCACCATTGTACCCTGCTCAGACAAAAGAGGATCTGTACATTTGATAGATAGCAATGGCCTGGGAGTCAGGAGAAACTTGGGTTCAAATTCTGTATCTGACAATTAATAGTTTAGTGTCACTGTGGGTAAGTCACTTAAACTCTCTAGAGCTCAGTTTCTTCATAGTATAGAAAATGCTTTGCCAATCTTAAAGATCTCTACAAATATTGTTACAGAGATGCAGCATGGCATGGAGGACAGGGAGGCTGGCCTTTTAACCAGGAAGACCTAGGCTCTAGTACAGACTCTGATATAAACTAGTTTTATAGAAGGACCATGGGCAAGTCACTTCTCTTGGTGCCCCCCCAAACAACTCTCTAAAATATAAGTTATAAACTAGGAGAGAGTTACCTCATTGGGAATTTCCTCCACCAAATTGTAGCAGCAAGCACCCCAAGCGTGCTCAGGGTGGCTGCCCATACAGGTTCTTGGATCTGCTTTGTTAAAGGAAAGCAACTCAAAATGGGTTAACAAGCTTACTTTAATCAGTCAGACATATATCGTTTACCTTGTTCAGGGGAAAAGGTCAGCACCCCGAACTTCAAAGCATATAGGCAGAATTATCAAGAGAGAAACAGATCAAGTAGACAAATTTCCAAACTGTCCAACCATTACATCCATACCCAGTCAACATCTGGGTTTCCACATCTGGGTTTTTCAAAGCGGGGGGGGGGGGGGGGG
>NW_027187343.1:818227-890028 GCF_028583685.1 Petaurus breviceps papuanus | reverse complement strand
GGGGGGGGGTGTGCCCTGGACAGCGGCTTCCCAGAATACAGATCAAATCACAGAACACTTCTCAAAGTGAGCCCCAAAACAAAGCTACACATCAGGGCTTATATAGCCTTCTCCTGGCTCAGAGAATGTAACAACCTTATTGACTCACTGGCCAATCAAGAAGTATCTACTGAAAAACAAGCCTCCCACCCCAGGCTTCAGGTGCACTTTAGCCTAGGGGCAGGGAAGATCTTCCAAATTTGCATTCCCATTACACAAATGGACCAAAATTTTATCACTAATAATATAATAGGGGTGGCTAGATGGCACAGTGAATAGAGCATCAGCCCTGGAGTCAGGAGGACCTGACTTCAAATGCAGCCTCAAACACTTAACACTTACTAGCTGTGTGACCTGGGGCAAGTCAACCCCAATTTCCCTCCCTTCCCCCCTCCAAAAAAAAAAAGAAAATATAATAATAATAAATTAAGGTCTTCTAAGAAAGCACTGAAATGCCTTTCCATCTCATTCCATCATAACTGGCCAACCCTGTTATTGTTCAGTCATGTCTGACTCTTTGTGCCCTCATTTGGGGTTTTCTTGGCGAAGATACTGGAGTGGTTTGCCATTTCCTCTTCCAACTCATTTTACAGATGAGGAAACTGAGGCAAACAAGGTTAAGTGACTTGCCCAGAGTCATATAGTTAATAAGTATCTGAGGCTAGATTTGAATTTAGGAAGATGAGTATTCCTGATTTAAAGCCTGAATTGAATGCTGTCTCTTGATTATAAAGACCCCAGTGGTTCTTAATTCACCCCAGGTTTGATGCCTCCTAAGGAGTATAATGTGCTTGCAGGCACAAGGAAGGGCAATCCCACCTGTTTTATTTCCCGTCTTCTGCCTCTTTAGCTCTCCTTCCACTTCTCTCCTGCCTCCTCCACAACCCTCCTTCTCCTTCCACCATTCCTAAAAAGAAATGCTTTAATATTCAAATATATGTATATATATGTGTGTGTGTGTGTGTGTGTATATACTATTATTAATACCATCTTACATGTTATTAAGAAAAAAAAGATATACAGGCACTGAGGCATAGAGATCCACTGAAAAAGTTGAAACGGGTATGGGAGAAAATGTGGGAGAGAGCAGATCGGAGGTGGGGATATCCTGTGGGACTGCTGTTTTGGGGGGATGGGTGGGGGAAAAACGGGGAGAAAATTTGTAACTCAAAATCTGGCGGAAACGAACGATGTAAATCAGAAGTTAATAAAGCATTTAAAAAAAAAAAAAGAAATGCTTTTCAGAGGTTAAGCCAAGTGCCCTGAACACAACAGGACCTTCCTCCACTCCCACACCTGATTGAGAAAATCACCAAACATGCTTCTAGCTCAGGAAACAGAATTAGAAACAGCATTCTCCTCCAACTCAAGGCCAAGACGGAGAACAGGAAGAACAATGAATTAATATCTCTAAAACCCCAGTGCAGACAGAGACCTGGGGAAGTGCTGCAATTTAAAACAACTCTCCACACCTCCTAATCACAGCTGATAGCAAGTGTTCTGGGCCTTTCTGAAGAGTGCCATTCTCTCTCCAAGTAGATCTAACTACCTATTGTCAAACTCCCACTAAACTGTACTTATGGGGAGGGGGGTGAATAAGAACCTTGCTTTTATTAACTCATGTAAGTGCCTCAAGCTTCAATTTGACAGCTGCCCAGGAGATTCTGCTAGAAGGGATATAAGAGACAAACCTATTATATGAGATCTGAGTTCATCTGACCCACTGGTCTGAACCTCAGTCAATCAATCAATCAGCTCAAAGGCCAGCAACTTATAAGATTTCCTCCAACTCTGGGAATATCTACTTTGAAAACAATGTTTGATAACCTCACCTGCTTGAGTGAGGTAGAAAAAGCAAGAGGGGCCAAGGCACAAAGTCACCTAGTGACCATGGTCCACATGGGAGTAATGACAGGGTAGAAGACAAAGATATTCGTCTCTTTTGTAGATTCACAATCATGAGGAGAGAGATATACCAAAGTACCATGGACGTGAAAGTGACCAATTCTTTTTTTCCTTAATCCATAATAAATTCTCTTTCCTACTAGATTCTCTGAAGCAAATCCAAGAAGGAAGGAAGGAACCTACTATGTGCTGGGCACTTTACAAATATTATTTCATTTGAACCTCACAATAATCTTGGGAGGTAGATGCTATTGTTAGCCAATTTTACATTTGAGGAAACTGAGGCAAACAGAGATTAAATGATTTGCCCAGGGCCACACAGCTATTAAGTGACTAAGGCCAGACTTGAACTCAGGGCTTCTGACTCTAGGCCCCATGTGCTATACACTGAGCAGCCTAGCTGCCTCTGTCAATAAACATTTATTAAACTGTTCATTGTAATGCCTGGTTCTATCCTTTAAGTGGAATTTTGGCTTCTTCACTCATTATGGTAGATTGTCCTTAAAGAACATGTGACCCAGAGCTGTGATGCTGTCTCCATGATTCAGCCTTGACCTTTTCATCTAACTGTAGTCCCTAGATCCATAGAACAAAGAATGTAGATGTTACCTAGTCTAATACCACCTCCTACAGGCAGCCTTCCCCAACTTCTCTTAATTCCAGTGCCTTCCCTCTGTTAATTAATTCCTTTTTCTCCTATAAGCAGCTTGTTTGTATATATTTGCTTACATGTTGTCTCCCTGACTAGATTGTAAGCTCCTTGAGGGCAAGAACTGCCTTTTGCCTCCTTTTGTATCCCTAGTGATTAACATAGTGCTTAACACATAGGCGGTCTTTAATGAATGTTTACTGAATTGAATTTTATGGATAAAGAGACTGAGGCTTTGGGAGGTGGAGGTCCCACAACTGGTTGGTGACAGAGACACAAATATCTTACAGTCAAGTCCAGTTTTTTTTCTACCACCCCACAGTGTCTCCCCACTCCCTCCCCACCACCAAGTCTCTTTCCCCCTTCTAACCTTCACCCCCTGGTAGGGTTCTCTCCATATTCCCTCTTTTCCAGATTCTCCAAGCTTCTAGCCCATTGGCAGTATCAAGAAAAGAAGCACAAATCTGACTCCAATAAGCCACTACTACATTTCCTGGCCTGCCTATTTCCCAGTGTTCAGCTTAATAGGCGAATCAATAAATCAAACATTTATTAAGCAGTTGTTCTGTGCCGGGCATTGTACCAAGTATGAGAGATACAAAGACATGTCTTGTGTCCCTTCCTCCCAGGTTTAGTTTCCTGAAATTCACATTTAAAAAAGCAAACACACTTTGGATATACAGTAAATAACAATGGAAGACTCCCCTCACTAGTAAAGGTGGGGTCATGGTACCACAGTTTCTAAATGCAAAGCAGAGAGAATGCAGTAGATTGATCTTAAGGAAGCTGGAATGGAGAATAATTGTCTAAATGGCAAAGTAAAGCCCAGAATGTGGTCTGCATTCCATCTCAGGACAGAATGTGCTCATGCTGCTCAATAAATGTCAAATAGCAACAACATAAAAAGTGATGAGGGAAGGATGTCACCCTGTTTCCCAGAGATTGCCATGTTGTAAAATATACCAGAATTCTTCCCCAGGTGCTGGTTCCTAAAATCTGCCCGAAAATAAATCTGCCCTAAGAATCTCCCGTTCTCCCTAAACTGAGATTTAGTTGGAGTTGCAGGCCAACAACAAGCATCTCGCTATCACAAAAGCTCCTCTCTTTAACATCAATATTCTTCTGGACCTGCTATAGAGAGCTTCTACAGTGTTTGTGGAATGGAAATGCAATGCAAAGATGCACAGTAGATATGACCTTACCGCCAACAAAAAAACTTTGCAGGGTGAACAGTGTAAAGATATTCTTAAAGGAATGTCAGACTGGAAAAGGTGAGGATGAGGGATAATGGTGGGCCTCTTTAAGTGCTCTGTTGATATCCACATAGTGTCAAGAGAGCCAGGGGAAATCCTCCTGCACAGCACAGTGGGTAGACTCCCTGTAGAAGATTTGCAGGAGAATAAAAAAAAAAAAAAACATCGAAGGCTTGGACAGGTTACAGTCTGTGTCACTCAGGGAGTACCACATGAAGGAGATTATGGATATGTAGAAGAAGACTAAACTGCCTCTGGGGGTAATAGTAATGCCTAACTGACGGATCATGAGAATTTTAGACTTTGAACGTTTTTCCTCTTGCTAGCAGGATCCAGATTCTTATCCCGTGCCTCTGTCTGATTCTTATCCTCTGTTAGACAATCCCCATAATTCCCATCCAACAGTCTTACATAGAAAGGAGATAGCACAGTGGGACCTGGAGTCAGGGAGACTTGAATTAGAAGCCTTCCTCCAACACTAGCTACCTAATCCTAAGCAAGTCACTTACTCTGTCTGCACCAGTTTCCTTATCTAGTGAAATGGGATTATAAAAGTACCAGCCTCCCAGAGTTGTGAGAATAAAATGAGATATTTGTAGTGTTTTACAAAACTTAAGGCCATCTATAAATGCTAGGAGAGTTGGATATGACTGCAAAGCAACTGAACAACACCACCTATCATTGGGATCCTGTTTCATCAATTCAAGGGGCTCTGCCTAAGAAATCTCAAGGGAACTATGTAGGTTTGAGGCAACATGGATTTCCCTATGCCCTCTCCCACCCACCCAGATCATTTGGGTCTCCTATTCAAGTGAAGTGAAAGGAGTGGGACAGGCTCTGGGAATGAAAGGGTTAGAAGAAAAACATTTGGTGGCCCATAGATTACTCTTCCCAACTGAGAAGCAGGAATTTTCCTTACAAGCCTCTCAGCTGTAAAATGGGTATAAAAATATTTACACTAGCTATCTCATTAGTATTGCCTTGAGGATTAAGTGAGGTGATGCTTGTACAGTGCCCTAAAACATGATGTTAAAATGAGGAGCACCTTGCTACCCAGGTGACCATTCCTCCCTATTTCTCCTATAGGAAATAGGTAACCATGGGGAGAGGAGGCAGGGTTATCAGGAAGGGGACTGGGAACTGTCATGGAGTGGACAGGAGGGGTCCCAGGGTTTAAGATGATATAGCCCCTCCTGCTATGTAATTTGCCCCCTTTTAAGAGATAAAGAATGATTTCAGGCTCAAGACAAAAAGCTGGTAAGAAAAAGGAAAAATAAATAATTGCTTATTTCTCCCTCTAGCATAGGAAGAGACTAAGCTTATGTAGGAGTAGACAAGGGAAAGAATTTGTATAGTCTACCTATTAAACTAAGTAACATCTGAATTCTTTGTTCTATGGACCTAGGAACTACATTTAGACGAAAAGCTCAAGGCTAATCATGGAGACATGTAGTAGCAAGAACCCCAGCATCCCCAGGGTGGCTGCCAACACAGGTTCTTGGATCTGCTTTGATAAAGGAAAGCAACTCAAAATGGGTTAACAAGCTTACTTTAATCAGTCAAACATATATCGTTTACCTAGTTCAGGCGAAAAAGGTCAGCACCCCAAACTTCAGAGTATACAGACAGAATTATCAAGACAGAGAAACAGATCAAGCAGACAGGTTTCCAAACTGTCCGACAATTACATCCATACCAAATCACAGTTACCTTCAATATCTGGGTTTTTCAAAGCTGGGGGGCTCTCAACAACAGCTTCCCAGAGTCTCATCTGATCAAATCACAAAACACTTCTCAAAGTGAGCCCCCAAAGCAAAGCCTCACATCAGGGATTATATAGCCTTTTCCTGGCTCAGAGAATGTAACCACCCTGTTGACCCACTGCCCAATCACACAGCATCAAGGTGTGGGTATTCCTGAAAACCAAGCCTCCTGCCACAGGCTCCATGTGACCACATTCAGCCTATTAGGAGGCAGGGTACATTTTCAAATCAAGGAAGGTTCTCAGAGTCTCTAAAGACTATCAAAGGGCCTAGGGGCAGGGAAGATCTTTAAATTTGCATTTCCATTACAAGACAGCATCATGGCCCTGGGTCACATGTTCTGGAATTCACGGATTACAGATCCCCTAGCCCGCCGGTATTTCCTGCCAGAAAAAAACAGAAAAGTTCAACTATCTGGTTGCCCAAGATCACAGATCCCCCCCTTGCTTTCAAAAAAGCTTCAGGGTAATTTACTGCCCTATCCAGCTGCCCTCTCTGGTGTCTCCAATACCCAAGCTGACACCAGAAATGCTTGTTTTAACTATTTAGAAGTTATTATCTTAGAGTCTTTTCTGTTCACTGCTTAACATTTATAAAGTCAAAAATGATTACTTATATTATTAAATGTATCAGCTTAACTTTGCTGAAAATTTTATTTGATTGCTGTACCAAATTGATTCAATTAGACAATATCTATTAAGCACCTACTATGTACCATGCCAGGCATTAGAAATATAAAGGCTAGAAATTCAATAATCCCTTCCCTCAAGAACTTTACGTTGTACTCTTTCCTAGATTGTTGCCCATATAGAATATATGATCATTCATCACTCTTAAAAGTAGAGAGAATAGTGGGGGTGGCTAGGTGGCTCAGTGAATAGAGCACCAGCCCTGGAGTCAGAAGGGCCTGAGTTCAAATCCAGCCTCAGACACTTAACACAAAAACTAGCTGTGTGACCTTGAGCAAGTCACTTAACCCCAATTGCCCTACCTTCCCCCCTCCAAAAAGCAAAAAAAAAAAAAAAGTAGAGAGAACATTCACCTGAAATCTTTATGAGCCACAGGAAGAGGAAAATGGCCTTCCAAATCACTTAAGGTCTTTTAGTAATGATAAATAGGTCTGACTATATTCTGCTCTTAACCAGTAGCAGCTTACAAAGCACATTAAATGGGTGACATAATCTTTAAGGAATATTGGAGGTTTGCAATTAACCTGTTCCCTTTCTCCTTCCTCACCTTTGGGGCTTCAAGAGATAGCAAAGTTTTGTACTGGCCAAAATAGAGGACAAAACCCAATAATTTTTTGTTGTTATCTATTACGGAAAGATGTACTTTAATAAAGGCAGAAATGAGGACCAGAAGGGTAGAGGCCAATGACCTTGCTTTCTTTCCTTAATTTTCGTTCTTGACCAATTTCATGTACAATTATCATCTCATTTGATCCTCACAACTTTAGGAGATGGGTGCCTCTTATGTTCTCCAGTTTACAGTTTAGGAAACTGAGGCAGACAGGGATTAATTGACTACAAAAGGATTTAGGGGGGAGGGGAGTTGGCTTCATCACTCCAGCCTCCACACAGTTCCTATGAATTTTTTTTTGACAGAGATTCTAAAATTGTTTTGAGGGCATAAGATCCCCATCAGGTGTTACATAGGAATTACAAGGAAGTTCTACCATAGGTCATATTGTTTTCTAGAACCATAGTTTAGCCCCAAGGATAAGGAGTCAAAATAACAGATTTAATCTTAGGTTGGGGCATGTTGTGTGGCTCTTGTTGGCTGCCCTTAGTTAAACGTAGTAGTTCATGGTCCAAACACCTATGAATTAGTAAACCTTAGCTTTCTTCGTCAAGGAGAGGCTTTCTGACCATCACACTTTAGTAGGTAAAAGTAGAGAATCAGTAAATAACACTGAAAGCCTAAAATCTAATAGATGGTAAGCAGAGAAAAACTCAGAAAAATGACACCCAGAGAGAAAACACAATAATCAACAAAAAGCAGATATGTGATGCCCAGCAAGGATACCACACCTACCAGTGGAGAGTAGGAGTATGACACCTAGGAGAAAGCAGCAAAATAGCATAAGCAAAGAATGTAAGCAACTCTGCAGCATCAGAGATGAGTTTCTCTGGATAAAATAATATCCAGTGAATGGAGCACTCAGCCTGAAGTTAAGACCCCGAGTTCAAGTCTGACCTCAGACATTTACTAGCTGTATGACCCTGAGCATGTCAATTAACCTTTGTTTGCCTCAGTTTCCTAAACTGTAAACTGGAGATCATAAGAGGCACTCACCTCCCAAATTTGTTGTGAGGATCAAATGAGATAATAATTATAAAATGCTTGATACAGTGCCTGGCACATAGTAAATGCTATATAAATGCTATTATTACACAGGTTTTCCCTACATGCCTTCCATAAATGTGCCCTGACCACATTACATTCTCCTTTCACTCATATTTCTTAGCCACACTCTATTCCCTACATGTGGGGACCATAATCGTGCCCTGGTTACATGTATACTCTGTGTGTGCTTTGTCCCCTTACTGGTGGTGTGGTAATCCATGAAATAGATGTGAGCAAAGGTTGAGGGAGTGGGGGACGGGAGAGGAATGGGATTCTTTTTTTAAATCACTTTTGTTGCTGTGCTATTTGATTAAATGTATTTTTCTGGTTAATAAATGTGAATACATCAGTGGGGGCTCATAAGCTATAATTTTGGATGCTGGTCCACAGAATGCTTCATGCCTAGGGCAGCTTTTCTAGGGGTCTACATATAAACACAGATGTACCAGGTGCTACAGGGTCATGTGTGACTTGAACTCCTATAGGTAGAGGGAATTTCCAGTCAGTTCAGGTCTTTGGTTTGATGGCTATCTACCTTCAGGAAGTCATTGGACATGATATTGCTTCAATCACAACACAACAACCTGGAGAAGAACTTCCTTTTTATAGGGGGTTACTGTGATTGTTCTATCTATAAGTGAAGCTTCTAATGGTAGGTGCCATAAGTTAAAGAGCTTGAACACTGCTCAACTCTTTATTCCTAAAGGGTTTCGTGAAGTTTTTTGTTATCATTCATTAGTGCTACTACTCTTCCTATAAGAATCCAACTATATAAAAAGCTTTGTCTTATTTATTTTAATTTAGATTCAACTGTATTAAAAAGTTTGATTTTATTTATTGATTGATTTGTTTTAAAGCATGAGTGAATGGGTTCAGACAATGATTAGTGGTTCAAGGTGGAATCTAACTATTGTTATTATCATCATTGTTGTTTTATTTATTTGCTTATTTTTCATTTTCAACATTCACATTTATAAGATTTTGAGTTCTAAATGTTCCCCTTCCCCAAGATGGCATACAATCTGATTTAGACTATACATATCATCATTATTATTTACCTTCAGACATTGCTAAATAAGACAGCCCTACTCTTCTAAAGACAAAAGATAAAAATTGTTTTCTAACATCAAAGGGAATTTCATATGGAAAGTAAAATAATCTGTATCTTCAGGGTTCCAAAGAAAATACCTAAAAATGAAATCATTCCTTTATGATTGTTCAGACCCCAAAGAATTCCATGGAAAATAAATATTTCCAAAATAAACATTAAAATTTTGAAAGAGAAGCACACAAGCTGTTTCCCAGTGAAGAAAGCAATGCTCTAACCTGGATAACTATTCACTTGCTACTTAGCATATAGTACCTTTTAAAAAAACGTTTAATGTATCCATTCTGTCCTCACAACTAGAGTAGAAGCTTCCTGAAAGCAGAACTTATCTTTTTATTCGTCTTTGATATTTTGTGTATTATCTCATACAGTTGATGCTCAAGAAGTATCAGCTGATTATAATTATTACAATTGACTGATTATAATCAGATTTCAAGGGGCAATTATAACAGATTAATTACTCTGCTGTCATGCTTCAAATGAACAGTAGAGTATGACAAGAGTAGTTTGTAGCCCATTAGGGGAGTGAATAGACTTATACTTGAAGTCAGGAAGACCTGTGTCTTGAGGTTAGAGACTAAGCCTCAGTTTCCTCATCTGTAAAATAAAGGCATTGAACTAAATAACTTATAATGTTCCTTCTAGCTCTAAATCTATGCTCTTATGAAATCCTGCTTCTGAAACTGAGCTATGTGACCATGGGCAAGTCAGTTAAATTCTTTGAATAAATAAATATTTAAGTCATAGATGGACATCCTTGAAGTAGATGGATGTAATCCACTCATTACAGAACCTTCTCAGTCTGTTCCTATCTCCTCTTGCTCTCCTTTCTTTTCTTCATTTTTCGGACTCCGTCTGTAAAATTGTCTTTTCATCTCATCCCGATACCATGTACTTCCATTTTCCCTTTGATTTTCTCCTTAACCCCCTTGATCTCTCATTTTCATCCCTAAGCCCCTATACAAAGACCTCCCACATGCAGTTTTCTTGGTACATGGTTTGCTCAGAAAAGTGGATGGAAAATCAGAGAAAATTAGAACAGCAGCAAGGAAGTTTCCAGCATGCATGGGACAAGAATAACTTTCTGCCTTCTAGTGAGTCTCTCTGGTTTTGGTCCCTTTGCAGGCATAATGAAATCTGGGCTATTTGTCTCCTGGGAGCAAATTCCTGAAGCCAAAAGAGAAAGAATAAATTTGCTGGTTACCTTCTGATTTTCTTACAGGATTTAACATGTTATTATTCTCTAATAGATTGGAATACTCTACCATACCATAAACCCTTTTTTCCCAAGCCTTAACTGGATCAAAAGAGATAGATCCTCCTGAGATAGGGATTATCCTCCTTTAAGCATTAATAAGAGTATGTCTTCCATTTTTATTCTACTTGTTCATATCCTGGGTCTGAACCCAGGGGACTGCATAGCAACAAGAACACCAGGTCCAGTGACCTTCTGGGTTCAGAGAACATTCCAAAGAACTTCTAGGGAATGTGAGACTTTTGAAGGCAAGCCTTCTGGGAATGGAGTTTATAGGAATGGGGAATGCTATGTATGGTGATCATAGAAGTAGGGCAGATCAGGACCCCTTTCCCCAGATGAAGGATTAGGGACATATAGATAGAAACAGCTAGAATAACTAATCAATCTATGAGTGCAGTCCCTAATAACAAAAGAATTCTCCCAACCCTTGAGTTTGCCTTTATCTGACCTATTTATGATTGGTGTATTCAAAGATGTCCAGGTCTATTATTCACTCTAGAAACATTTAAAACGTACTATACTCTAGTACTTTTGCAAAAGGTCCTAGTTCACTTAGTTTGCCTCAGTATATAATCATGAAGCTCCTAAAAGCTTGTCTATAGTCTGGACAAAACCAATTGCCAGGGTAATGTTTATATGTGCATTATAGCTTCCCAGAGTCACACCAGGAAGGAAACCAAAGATGGCAGCTGAAATAGAAGTGCATGTCTCTGTGTATCCTTTTGGGTGAATGTTTGAGCAGTGGTTTATCTGCAGAGTAAACCACATAGGTAGGTAAGACATGGGTATAACTGTGTTTCTGTTCCTTGAGATTCAAAACCAGATTAATTCAAGTCTCCTGTGTCTCTTTCCCATAATCCTCCTGGAAAAGTCCAGGCTGCCACTATATATCTATGCATATCCTCCAAGCCATAGATATAAGTATGAATTATGGGCTATTGATAAGATGACCTTTTCATCTTGATGCTGGGGCTCTTCTTATAATTGAGCATTATTCCCCTCCTTCCTATAAGTACAAATTTTTAAGGAGTTACACACATACACTCAAACATATATGCTTCATCATCATCCTCACCATCAGATTTAAAACTGTAAGTGAGCTTAGAAACCATTTAGTGTAACCTTTTTACACATGCACATACTCATAGACATGCACACATATGTTTGATTTTTCATGATTTGATTCATAACAGAAAAAAATTTTAATTTGTTTTTCTTTTTTTATTATTATAAAACATTCAGTTTTATACTGTTTATTGATTTATATTTAAATTAATTAATAATTAAATTGATTTGTTTTGTTTATATATTTTATATAAATATATTTATACATTTAAATGTATATTAAAATATTTATATATTTATCTGTGTATCTTTATATAGTATATGCAAATATTCCAATATATAACAAAGAACAAAAATACTGCATATGATGTGCTCTTCTATTATGTACAGTATATTTTTAAGTTGTTTTGTACATTATATTAAATGAGGTTGTAACAAAGATCCCCATTAGTATATTCTGAACTCATTTTTTATTTTTGTATTTTTCTGTCCTGTTGATGGTCTTTTCTTGATTTTTTGCATCTGTTACTTCCCATTAATTCATTCCCACCATGAAAGTCTTTCTTTCTGAATTTACATTTAACCTTGCTATTCTATAACTCTAGGCTTGTTGATTCTAAAAATGGTATTTGACAGTTGATTTTTTTTAAAACTGATAGACATGGATGCTAACACTCTATAATAATAGGCTACTTTGCTAGCTTCTCCATTTCTTCCAGACAGGATACCAGATACAAAACTTTAAAAAAGTTTAGTTAATAGGACTGGTCTTTAAAAAATAGCAATTGCTCACATTAGCAGCACCTAAGTGTTTTCAGAGTATTTTATGTATATTATTTCATTTGATCCTTGCTACTAACATTTTGAAGTAGGTGTTACTATTATCCTCATTTTACAAAGGGGGAAATGAGGCTTATAAAGGTTTAGTGACTTGACCAGGGTCACACAGCTAGCAAGTGTCTAAGGTGGGATTTGAACCTAGATCTGCCCTATCAAGGCTAGCTCCCTATCCACAGTACTAAGCTACCTCTTGGCAGGAATAAATAGCATGATGCTAGTGTAGCTACTCCTTAAGCCTTCTGCTACTGCTCACGGAGGTGGTGCAAGGGACAGAGCACTGGGCTTGGAGTCAGGAAAAACTGAACTCAAAACCAGCCTCAGACACTTACTAGGTGTGTAAACCTCTGTCTGCCTCAGTTTCCTCATTAGTAAAGTTGGAGAAATAATAGTACCTACCTCTCAGGGCTGTGGTGAGGATTAAATGAGACCATATTTGAAAAGAGCTTTGCAAAAGTTAAAGCTAAATGCTAAAAAAAATAAAAATAAATGCTAGTTAACTCAAGACGGTGGAAGACCACTGGACTTAAGGTCAAAAGACCTGAGTTGGAGTCTACAGGCTACCATTAGACCTATGACCTTAGGATATTCACCCCTCTTCTGAGAGTTAATTTCCTCATCTATAAAATGGGAATAAGAATAATACCCACTAACTACACATATACAACCTATGTCGAATTGCTTGTCTTCCCAGTGGGGATGGGTGAGGAGGGAAAAAGGGAAAAAATCTGGAACTCAAAAGCTTTAAAAACAAATGCTTAAAAATTTGTTTTTTACATGCAACTGGGAAATAAGATATACAGATACTGGGGTATAGAAATCCATCTTGCCCTACTAGAAAGTTAGGGCAGTGATGGGGAGGATATGAGAGAACAGATTGGGGGAAGGGGTAGGCTCACCATCTTGGGGTGGGAGTAGGGGAAAGGCGAGGAGAAAAAAAATTGTAACTCAAAATCTTGTGGTAATGAATGTTGAAAATTTAAAAATAAATTTAAAGTGGTAATAAGAAAAAATATTTTTAAAAAAGAGTAATACCCACTCTAGGTTGTCCAGAGGACGCAGAACAGCTTTCTATGCAGTCATGAACAGTTGTTATTGGGGATATTATTACTTGACTCTCTGTTAGCATTTTGATAATTAGATCACTGGTAACATACAAGAGTCTGGCAGCAGCTTTTCTTCATCATCCCTAATTGTCTGCATAGAGAAACAGTGAGGTTTGAAAGAGTTTGCTGGCCAAAATTTAGCATCAAAGCAATGAGCATTTGCTGGAGATATAAAAAAAAAAAAGCAGGAAAACATGCGAGGTGGGTGGAGAACAATGACCTTGCCTACTTACCTCACCTTTTGTTCTCGTTCCAATCATTTGCATACTAAGCCAGAGAGCATCTTGGGAATGTACAACCCCAAGTCAAGTCGTTATCTATAACAGAGGCCTCCAACCTCCACTTAGCAGAAAGTAATCAGTTTTAACCTAGCAATATTTTGCTTAGCTTTGAGTAAGTGGGGTAGGATGGCTATGAAAAGAGAACTGTCAATTTGCCCTTATCAGTGAAAAGTTCCTGCTACTGCACCCTAGCAAAGTGAAGACAGACAGCAAATGGCCCTGAAAAGACAGAACCAGAAGCCGGTAATAGGGAGAAACAAGCAGGAGAAACAAGCAGGAGAAACAATGTTCCCAGTAGGGACCAGTAGTGTGAATCTATACTGGCGGGGAGATGTCAATGGAAATCCCAACTCACACGGGGAACAAGCCCAGTGTCACTGACATCGCTATATGCATATCTTGGCTTCCTACCTGTGTGCGCCTCATAAATGATCCCTGTGACTGTGTGTATATATTTATGGGGGAGTGCCCCATGGGGGAGGGAGGCTGGGAGGAGCAAAAGATATCTTTATTGCAACTTTCCTTACTCTGCTAGTTCTTTAATGAAGATTAATAAATGCTTTAATAATTAATAAATTAATAAAAGCTTTAATTAAGCCATTTAATTAACTTTACTTTGAACTGATTATGTCAGCTAGTTTGCTAAAGAAAGAGTAAACATCTCACTGGGGCCTCATGAACTACTGTTTTGAGTGGGTTTGGACCCATAGAATACCCTGAATCAGTGGTAATGATTCTGGGGGGCTTCATGTGCTATACCTTGACCTTGTCCTATTTTAAAAGCTAAGCCAGAGCTGAAGCAGCCTACAAGTCCAACCCAACCTACCTCCCACAAGCTAAAAATTGTTTGTTTATAAATGTAAAACACCATTCTTAGCTCACATGCTGTCCAAGAATAGATGGTGAGCCAGATTTGATCTGCCAGCCATACTTTGTCAAGCCCTGAGCCAGAGGGCTGAGTGATAGATACCCTTTCTCTTACTTCCTTTCGTTTTACATGATTTTCCTGACTTCATGATTTATGCCTACAGACAAACACCATAGAGGCCCTGTGTACAGATAAATCACAATACACACACATACATGTATGTGATATATGTGTGTGTACTTTGTGTATATATACACACATACCTATCTATATACATGCACAAACATGTACACATGTATGATTGTATCTATACCTACCTTCATAGATGCATACAATGTATGTCTGTGTGTGCATGTGCCTATATGAGCATATTGTACTACAAATACAAGAAGTTTGCATATGTATATGCATCTACATAATCTGCACAATACACATATGCACAATAAATATGGACACATGTATATAATGCCTTACATGCATTGTATAATACACATATATTTATGGAAACACATTTATACTTGCAAGCACATATATAAATATATAATGTGCAATATTATAAAATATAGGCACATATAAACCTGTGTGTATATAAGTAATACATATACAATATATGTGTATACTGTAGCACCAATGCAATATTCACAG
The DNA here is from genome assembly GCF_028583685.1 of Petaurus breviceps papuanus. Lineage (NCBI taxonomy): Eukaryota > Metazoa > Chordata > Mammalia > Diprotodontia > Petauridae > Petaurus > Petaurus breviceps. The sequence continues at coordinate 874,905 of NW_027187343.1, read as the reverse complement.
AGCTCACAGTCACTATAAGTATACCTGCATGGTGCTCAATCACAAAATATAACAAACTCTCCATATTGAAGACAGAAGTCAAACATTCAAACACCAGAAAGCCAAATTCCAACACCAGGAAACCGAATCCATCATAACAAAATAGAAATTAATGCACCACAACAAAGCATAGGGCCACATCATCCTTTAGCCTTCCCATAAACCAACACAAGCCTACCTGGCAAACACCAACTTTTACTCACAAACCTGTCTCCCTGCTGTAAGTGTGTTCTCATCCCAGCTTTCTAGTCTAGTTCTGATTCCCAGCTTCCTGTGGGCTCTGCTCCACCTTTCAGCAAACTCCTCCTACCACAGGCTTCATGTGATTACATTCAGCCTATTAGGGGGCAGAGTTTATTTTCAAAGCAGGGAAGGTCTTCAAATTCCCTTAGGCTTATTAAGAGGCATGGAGATCTTCAAATTACCATTACCATTACACACACACACATGCACACACATAAACGAATACATAATGCAAACCTAGATAAAATACAGATAACCAAATATATATGCATACATATGTACCATGTATGCATTTGTTTTATATACACATTGAATTGTGTGCTTATGTGCATTTGTGTGTGATAAGTATGCTTGTATGCATGCACATTGCGGACATGCAAGTATATGTATAAAACATGAGAGCATTGTAGGCAGTACATTTGTATGTACCTATGTTTGCTTGTGTAAATGCATGTCTTTGCTTGTGTATATGTATGCACTTGTAGGTGTGTGTGCTTGTGTGCATGTATGTGTGTTAAAATTGTATCTTGTTCTGGACCCACTGATTACCTACCCCATCAACATTGTAAGTTCATAAGTAGTCAATATAAAGGAATAGTAGGAATAGTAAGAAATAAGATTGCAAAGAGGAACCTGGAAGTCACATACAAACCACTCCAAAGATCAAAGGATCATAATTTACAAAGAGAATCATTGATTAACCCTCCCCTGTTCCACTTGGATTTTACACACACACACACACACACACACACACACACACACACACATAAAATTCAACTGTGGAAATTGTCCCCTCCACAATATGTGTGAAAGGCAGTACTTGGACTTCAGTCTTCCTGATTCCAACTTCAGCCCTCCACAGTGATGCACAAATGCACAATGTAATTGCTGCCATGAAGACCCAAGATCTTCAGAGTCTGGGTGGTTATAAGGATTTTGCATATGCCTTTACTCAGAAACAGAAAAACCAAGAGGAGCCATAAATCTCACAGCTCATAGCAAGAGCTCACCCTGCCACCACATTCTGAATTTTTCATTCATCCCTGCTGCCCCTCTCTTCTCTATCTACCCCTCTGAATTTGCCATTTGCAGTTCTCTATTCTGAGGGGAAAGGGGCCAACATGGTAGCTCTACCTTCCTAAGAAGGATGAGGCAATCTGTGAACAATAATTCAGAGAGAAACATTGGCATTACCAGTTCCTAGCAGATCTTTAATTAGTGCCAATGTTCCTAATTAAAGACCCAAGCTGCTCCTTAAGTGGGTTTTCCTTGCACATGGATTAGTCAGCTGCCTTGAAAGATTTGCACTTGCAACCTCCCTATATATTAGCTTACTGAAAACTCTTCTAGATTGAGCAATTCAAGATCTGTGGTTTTAAATATTGGATTGCCATATAACAATCCATCATGAATTCAACTGTTTCTTGGCTCCTGCTTCAATCCCAATTCTCACCTCTAGCCCCCTGATGCCAGCAAAAACTTTGATTTTAAATAAACCCTTCTAATGGACAGAAAGATTAGCAGCTCTCGTTAGCTGGAGATAATCAGAAACTCAAAATCAAACATTCCTTTTTTTATTTTATTTTTGAGGCAATCAGGGGTAAGTGACTTGACCGGGATCACACAGCTGGTAAGTGTCTGAGGCTGTATTTGAATTCAGATCCTCCTGACTCCAGAACCAGTACTCTGTCCACCTAGCTGCCCCCAAACTAAGGACTCAACCTGTATCTGTAGAAAGATCAGGTCCATAAATTTATATAGGGAAACAAAGAATTACATCTTTATTTTCATTAACCTCTAACTCAAAATTAGCATTTCCTTTGATTATGAGTATGAGTAACAAACATTCTGATAAAGGGTCCACAGACCACTAGACTGTCAAAAGGATTCATCACACACACAAAAAAAAATAACTTCTGAGTCTAACGTGCTAAATACGTTAAAGACATAGTAGTACATAATAGAGACTTTCTGACTCATTAAATCAAAAAAAAAAAAAGTGAGAAAGCTTTAGGCAGTTATATAAAGTGGTTTGTGTTGGGAACAAAGGATTTTTGTTTTCCAAGATCTCTAGAACCTGTCCCTCTAGAAAGTGGAGAGGGTCCTCTACATTAGAAAGAGAAATGTTAAACAACTATAATAGTAATGGTTATGATAAAAAAAAAAAAGTCCTCTCACACTTAATCATAAGAAGCACAATGATCACAAGGCATTAATGTTTAACATGTTCCAGAGACTGGCCAACAGCAGTCTTCATCTGATGCAACTCCCTTCACCCACCTCCACCCACCTCCCTAGTGGATGTTTCATGAACCCACTGCTAGGCATGCAAACGAAGTCTCTGATTTCTACTTTGGAGAGTAAGTACAATATCTAGACTTCTTATAGTTGGTACAATGGGAGGTAGTACTTGTTGACTGACTGACAGATCATTTTTCTCTCACCAACTTTAAATACACAGAGAGATCACCACCCAACAGGAGGCGAGAAGATCAGATTATCCATCAGTCCCACAGATGGAAGAAAGCTCATGCTCAACAAAGCACACTAAAAATAAAAACCAGCAGAAACTTAACACACAATTAGCAACCACCCTATGTTGGAGCTAGAGAAAGTTAGTAAATGGGCTAGAATTCAATGAAGGTAATTTAGCAGAGGACACTCAGGGAGGAGAGAAACTGACTTTTTGTTGTTGTTGAGTCATGTCCAATTCTTTGTGACCCCATTTGGGGTTTTCTTGGCAGAGATAGTGGAGCGGTTTGGCATTGCCTTCTCCAGCTCATTTTATAGATGAATCGACTGAGGCATTTAGGGTTAAGGGACTTGCCCAGGGTCACACAGCTAGTAAGTGTCTGAGGCTAGATTTGGACTCATGAAGAAGAGTCTCCCTGGTTCCCTGTCCAGCGCTCTATCATACTGGCTATGTGCATTTAGAGGAGACTTTGGAGTGAATGTGCCTCCAACAGACAGAGGAATTCCAAATTCTAAATGTGGCTCTGGAATGGATCTGCGTCTTGCCTTTATTCATGGGTCTTGACTGGCCTCTAGGGAAGACAGCATGTCTGGGAACAGGAGAACTATCTAGCTAGTAGATGTGCTATCATTAGCAATGTCTTAGGATAGCATTTACCTAGGCTCAAGGAGGAGAGATGGTGGGTTCTGATGGTGAATTGAGACTGTCCACCACCCTGTTGACTTCGGAAGGATTTCACCAAATCCAGAGTGTCTGAGCATGCAAGCAAGCCTCTCCTCTTCAAGAAAGGGGTATTATATATTATATACTGTCTTATAGTATCTGTCTCCCAGGAAATTTCTCTTACATTTCTCTGGGTTTCCCCAGTGTGCCATTCCAAGGGAAGGCAACTGGGAAATAAAATGTGTTGTGTCTGTTAAATTCTTCCCCAGGGAATCTTTGCATGCTGTGGCTATGTTCAGCTATGTTCTCCCCTAAGAGACCCAACCCAAGAGTGTGAGGTGAGGGAGGGGCGGATATTCCTGTAGGCAGCACTTTAATAGAGTAACAGAGAAATCACTTTGCTCTGAATCTGCTGCTCTGCCTGGTTTCAACTCCACAGACCAAGATTCCATCCCCCACCCCCTTCTCCCACCCCTTCCCACCTCTTCTTGCGTATTGTGTCTCCCCATCAGAGTGTAAGCTCCTTGAAGAAAGGGGCTGTCTTTTTAAAAAAAATTATTAATTGCATTCCTCAGCACATAGCACTGTGTCTTGCACATAGTAAATACTGTTTAGTGGAGTGGAGTGGATTGGAGTAATTAGAGGAATCCCTAGATCTCCTGGACTGGAGCACTTCCCATGGAGCTGGGCGTGTGCATGTTAATTCTGCAGGGTTAGATGCCTGCTTTGGTCCTTTGCTAAAGGGCATGCATGGCCAGCAGCTGCTAGGTGGTCCTCAAGGGCCTCTATGACTATGACTGTGTGAATGATGACTACAAGAGTGACTGAAGAAGGGGAGGCTAGGTGGCGCAGTGAGTAGAGCACTGGCCCTGAAGTCAGGAGGACCTGAGTTCAAATTCAACCTCAGACACTTAATACTTACTAGCTGTGTGACCTTGGGCAAGTCACTTAACCCCAATTGCACTCCAAAAAGTAAAAAAAAAAAGTGACTGAAGAGAAACAGCTTCCTGTCTCTTCCTCTTTTGAGTGTCTCACTTGAGTCTCAGCCAATTATTTTCACTTAGCCTAGCACATTCTTTAGCAAAAGACCCAAGCAAGAGACTATCCCAGGGAGCTATAGCATGAATGCCCACCTCCATGGATGGTGCACCAGTCCACAAGATCATGGAGTTCCCTTGACTATCCCCATCATACCACTAATTGGCTAGATTGGTGAGGTCTTCGACTCAGAGTCTAGGAGGAACACTGAGAACACCATCCTACTTGACTGTCTAGAGAACAGATAAGTCATGGGATAGGGCATAGGGACTCGTCCAATGGTTACATTGGTATAGGAAACTCCCAGCTAAGGAAAGTCCTTTGGATGGTGGAGTAGAAGCATGACCTCCCCGCTGCTCCGGCTTCCACCTTCCCCAATCAATGTAAAAAGGGGACTCTGAACAAACTTTGGAGCTGCAGAACCCACAAAATGACACAGAGAAGCTAACCTCCTGCTGAAGACAGCCCGGCAGGCCAGCTGGGAGCCAAGGCTAGGCCCGCCGGGAGCTGGAGGTTTTAGCCCCAGGGTGGGTCTGACCAGCTGCCAGCAGGAGGGACTCCAGATCAGCAGCAGCTGTGGCCGTTTCCAGAATTATCAACACACAGATGAGAAGGACAAAGTGAGAGGTCAGTGCAGTTTGGACTTTGGGACCCAGTAAGAGGGAATACATCGGCTTTTGCCCCCAGGGCGAGAAGCCCCTGAGACACCGGCACAGCCAGCCAGCACCATGTGGCAGCTTCAGCTCCTGATTTGCAGAGTGTAGGGGGACCAAGCAACCAGTCTGAGAGGTAATCACTCTTGCTTTAACCTGCTTGGATCTGGATTGCAGTCTAGGGTGGAGGTCCTGGGGAGTGTGTCCAGCTTGCCAGAGCATGTGGAGGCCTCAGAGAGGGCACCCATCTAATACCTCCAACAGCTGAGAAAACCCCAGTGTTTGGGATGAAAAGTCCCTGTCTGGTGGCAGAGTCCTCCTGTGGCAAAAAGCCCAGGGGTCAAGTGACTGAGGGGCAACATGACCAGGCAAAGGAAACAAAGCAGACAGAAGATTCCAATATTAGACTCCTATTTTGGGGACAAAAAAGGAGCAAAGCATGAACAGGAGGAAGATAGTGAAGTCAGAACACCTGCGCCAAAAGCTTCAAAGGAAAATACAAGCTGGTTACAGTCCATAGAGGACCTTAAGAAGCAGATAAGAGAAGTGGAGGAAAGTCCCTCCTCCCAGTACAGGTTGGCACTTTCTCACTTTCTCTGCAACTTATAGTCTCAGAGAGTTGCCTAGAGCACTGAGGCTAAGTCACTTACCCAAGGTTGTAATATAGCTAATAAATGTCAGAAACAGAATTTGAATCCAGGTATTCCTGACTCTTTCAGGTTGGCTCTCTCTCTCTCTCTCTCTCTCTCTCTCTCTCTCTCTCTCTCTCTCTTTCTCCCATACTATACTACCTCTTAAAAGTACTAGCCACCTTTTTTTAAAAAAGTCATTCAGTCATGTCCAACACTTCATGACCCCATTTTCTTGGCAAAGATACTCACATGGTTGGGCATTTCCTTCTCCAGCTCATTTTACAAATGAGAAAATTGAGGCAAACAGAGTTAAGTGACTTGCCCAGGGTCACTCAGCTAGTGATTGTCTGAGGTCACACTTGAAAAGAGGTCTTCCTGACTCCAGGCCCAATGCTCTATCCACTGCACCACCTAGCTGCTCAAGATGCTGGTTATTTGGTTTCAGTCTGGGTTTGTTGCCTTCCTGTCTGCAGTTAATTTAATTTTCTTTAATTTCTTTAATTCTTTGCTCTGAACCTGCTGCTTTGCCTGGTTTCAACTCCATAGAACAAGATCCCATCTTTAACATTTTCTTTAATCCTAACCAGCATATCAATTACAGTTGAAAGTTTCTTAGAACTAGATATATTTCACTCATATAAACAATGGTTTCCATGAAGAAGTAAGGACATCTGCTTAGTACAGAGGTCAAATGAAATAATATATATGTGAAAACTCGTTGTCAATTGTAAAGTGCTCTAGGTACAATAAACTCTTCTTGTTATTTTTTTTGAGCCCCTCTGAGTGACCCAAATTTCCAGCTAGAAACACAGGTTTATAAGAAGGCCCTGGAGGAAATATTGCCTTGCTGTATTTTATTTTCATCTCTAAAAATTATGGACTTGACAGACACTAACAAACATGATCACTTCCATATACAAAGAAATGAGAAAGAAAATTGTACATGAAACAATGAATTGAAATGTATGTATCAAATATATGTGTGTATATATGCAATATGTGTATGTGTGTATGTGTGTGCACGTATGTTCAAGTATGTTAAGTAATTTAACCCTGCTTCTGCAACCATTTTGGCTTTCTATAGGTGAGTTTTTGCATTTTCTTGCCTAGAACCATACCTGTGTTTCACTTCACAACCACCATTTACACACACACACACATACACACACACACATATACACACACACTTTTCCTTTCCAGCTCTGCCATTAGAATGTAAGCTTTCTGAGAACAGCCTGTCCTTCTTGTTTGCTTCCTCGGTGCCTACTTATCCCAGTGTCTGGAACAGGGAACCTGCTTAATAAGTACTATTTTAAAGTATATATTAAATATGGCATCATGATATAATACCTTTCTGTTTGTCTATGTCTTTTTCTGAATTTCCTTCTCTTTTGGGTATTATAATCTTTCTTATATTATAATGTTTTCGTATAAATGTTTCTTTAACTTTTTTCTTTCTTTTCTTCTTTTTTTTTTTTTGGCATCAATATTACTCTACCCTCCTCTCTAATAATTCTCCTCCTCTTCAAACAAATGCCAAAAACAAAAACCCTCTCATAATAAATAAGGATAGTCCATCAAAACAGATTAATACATTTTGTCAGAAAAAAATATATTCCATTCTACACCTCTAGTCTATCATACCCCTCTACCTAGAGGTGTTAAGTGTGATTCATGATCAGTTTTCTGGAGTTGTGATTGGTCATTGTATTGATCAAAGTCCCTAAGTCTTTTTAAGTTGTTTTCCTTTACAATGTTGTAAAAGTTGTATAAATTATTTTTCTCATTCTACTTCCCTCTGTATCAGTTCACACAAGTTCTAGGTTTCTCTGAATCCATCCTTTTTGTCGTTTCTTAATGGCACAATAATATTCCATCATATTCATATAGTATAATTTGTTCAGTCATTCTGCAGCTGATAGGAACACTCTTTATTTCCTGTTCTTTGCTACAACAAAAAGTGCCACTGGAAATATTTTTATACTTATGGCTTTTTCTTTCTTTGATCTATTTGGAATGTAAGCCTTATAATAGTATCTCAGGGTTAAAGGTATGAAAGTTTAGTCGCTTTTGAGTATAGCTCCAAACTGCTTTTCAGAGGAGGTACATCAATTTATAACTCCACCAATAGTACATTAGTGCGCCTGTCCTTCCACAGCCCCTCCAACATTTGTCATTTTCAATCTTTGTCACTTTTCCCAAACCATATTATTTTAAGTGGATAGGTAGGTATAACCAAATCCCTGCCCTCTTACTTCTTAATTAATTATTCAATCAAATCAACAAGTATTTATTGAGGTACTACTGATATCAGGCTAGATTTAATGGAAGGTAACAAAAATGAATGACATTCTTTGCCCTCAATCAACTAATAATATAACTGGGGAGCCAAATATCCATATATGAAATGTTAACACAAGGAATAAGTCCCTACTAGTCTTTGCGACCCCCCTCTTGAGAGGTGTGAGTCAGTCGTGAATCAATTCAGTGGTCTTTAAAAGGAAAATTCTATTCTTGACCAAGTACTAGGTCAAGTTTAAGTTCCCCAATACAGCCAAGCAAAGAATTCCTTCACAGAATGGATGGTTTGGCCCAAACCCCAGAAAATATCACCCTATAGCAGCTATAACCAGCAAGGACTGCTTACTGCTCACCAGATTTTATATATATATATGGGATTAAATTGGAATGTCAGACATATATGTGTGTGTGTGTCTGGTATATATATATATATATATATATATATGTGTGTGTGTGTGTGATATATATACATACATACATATATATATATATATATATGTGTGTGTGTCTGACATTCCAATTTAATCCCATCCAACAAGCATTTATTAATCATCTACCATTTACAAGACTTTTCCTGGGCTTACACAACAAAGCTATCTATGTACAATAGTGCTAGGGATATACAGACAAAAATAAAAAATCATCACTGCCTTCAAGGAATTTATATTCTACTGTGGCAAGGGGTGGGATGGAGGCAACACATAAGATGATAAATATTTACAAGTGATAATCTGAGGTGAGGGGGAAGGGAAAAGGAGAGAGAGAGAGAGAGAGAGAGAGAGAGAGAGAGAGAGAGTCAAGGGGAGGGAGGGAGCTCCAGCAATTAGGTGGATTGGCAAAGACTTCCCATAGGAGGTATCATGTAAGCCATCGGATTCTAAGAGGAAGAGATGAGGAGGGAATGTATTCCAGGAATGATGGATAACCAATGCATAAGCCCAATGACAGGAGGTGAAATGCTGAATTTGCCAAATGGGCAAGTTTGGCTGAAATAGAGAGCACAAGAAGAGAAGTCATAGGAGATGAGCCAGGAAAAGTAGCCTGCTGCTAGGTTGTTAAAGCAACTTTCCAGACCACCCTCCCCCTCCCCCAGCCAAGCAAGCTCTCCGTCTTTATCCCTCATATTCCTGCTCTTTTGTTGTTGTTGAGTCTTTTCAGTCCCACCCCACTCTCTGTGACCCCATTTAGGGGTTTTCTTGGCAAAGACATTGGAGTGGTTTGCCATTTCCTTCTCCAGTTCATTTTACAGATGAGGAAACTGGGGCAAGAGGGTTAAGTGACTTGCCCAGGGTCACAGAGCTAGTAAATGTCTGAGGCTGGATTTGAACTTGGGTCTTCCTGACTCCAGGCCCAGAGCTCTACCCACTGCACCACCTAGGTACCTCCACTCTAGGCCAGACTAAAACATTCAGACCCATGTGGTTCTGCAGATATTTAAGTGACAAATAAAAAGTGCATATTTTATGTGCTATAAGCAGCCAGGTAACCTAGTGGATAGAGCACTAGACTTGGAATTAGGAAAACCTAAGTTCATATCCTGACTCAGACACTAACTGTGTGACCCTAAGCAAATAAGTCCTTTAACCTCTCTCAGCCTCAGTTTCCTTATCTGTAAGATGGGATAATAATCACACATATTCCAGGGTCATCATGAGGATCAAATGTGATACTATTTGTAAAGTGTTTTGCAAACCTTAAAGCACAATATAAATATAAATAACTTATTAAGATGAGAGACAGATCCCTGCGGGGGTCACACAGCTAATAAGTGTCTGAGGCCAGATTTGAACCAAGGTCTTCCTGACTCCAGGCCCTATCCACTGTGCCACCTAGCTGACCCTACATTTTATTGTCTTCTTATTTATTTTTAAAAATATTTCCCAATTGCATTTTGGAAGCCTGTATTGTATATACATTTGCAAGGCCTGCATCTGATACCTCCATCCCACAGCGGAGATGTCAAACACACAATTTGCTCCATGCAATACTCTTTCCATGACTGAGGAACAAAATTAAAATGGAAATTGGCATGTATTTAACAAAATAAAAATATAATAAAATCTAGATCATATTGCAATTTCAAACTGAGTCAATGTACAGCCTCCAAGGAATCTTATGTATGGGATTAGTGGCCCCCATTTCTATTTGCATTTGACATCCAACTATCTACCAAACATCTGGGATATCAGAAGCCACCATAGCCCAAAGGGAGACAGGGACACTTGCCCCTCTCTGGTTTTCCTGTTTAAACTCTCAATCCCCATTATACAGAGGGGGAAACAAAAGGTAAGGGTGAAGTTAAAACCTCCCCACCTTATGTTAATCTTGAAACCATAACTAAGTGAGAATATTTCAATCAATTATAGGAGTTAGACCAAATCCTTCCAACTAGAGGGTCTGCATAAGGATCTTTTTAGGCCCAAGGAAATTCTGAACTCTACATTCTTACCTACAAGGCTTTGTGGGGCTTATGTCCCATGCCCGGAATGCTCTCCCTCCTTTCTTCTGCCTCATAGAGTACCCATCTTCCTTCAAGATGCAGCTTGAGCATTATATTCTACTCAATGCCTTTTCTGAACCTCACAGCAGCTTAGTGCCCTATCTCACTAACTTCCTTATATTTATAGTATTATATAATACATAATATTATAATATACTATATGGTGGTGTGTTACATTTGTATTAACCTGCACATATTTATTATGTATATACTCATGTGCTTATATATATTGTATGTACATATTACATACAGTACAAATGACAAAATGCAAGCAAAACTATGATTATATAAGCTATCTCCAGTGTAAATGGAAGGTAATCTCAGAGGCAAAGCACTGGGAGTAGAAAGTCTTATGCTATAATAAATATTGTTGTTCAGTTGTGTCTAATTCTATGTGACTTTGTACATGAGGTTTTCTTGGCAATACTGCAGCGACTTGTCATTTCCTTCTCCAGCTCATTTTATAGAAAAGGAACTAAGGTAAATAGGGGTTAAGTGACTTACCCAGGGTCACACAGTTAGTAACTGTCTGAGGCCAGATTTTGAGCTCAGATCTTTCTGACTCCAAGCCTGGTGCTCTGTCCTAGCTGCCCCTATAATAGCTATTGTAGATATATAATCTATAATAGGTAGAAATTAAGAAGGTAATTGCCTATGTTCCTTGATCACAGGATTGGAGGATTATAGATCTAGAGTCAGTCAGCAAATAAGCATTTATTGATCACTTACTATATGCTCCGCACACGGATAATCACTGATAATACAAGAGAGACAAAAGTACCATACCAACCCTCAAGGAGCTCATATTCTAATGGTGAGGAAGAAAAGAACAAAATGCAAACCAAACTATGTTCACACAATCTATCTCCAATGTAAATGAAAGGTCATCCCAGAGGCAAGGCACTAGTACTAGAAAGATCTCTTTCAAAAGGTAGAATTTGAGTTAACTCATAAAGACAGCCAGGAGACAAGAAAAGAAGAGGGACAGGGTTCCAGGCACAGGAGATAGGCAGTGTAAAGGTATAGAATTGGGAGATGGAGAGTCATCTGTGAGAAAGAACAAGACTAATGTTGTTCCATAGAGTAGATGGAGGGAGCAAAGTATAAAGTTGGAAAAGTATGGAGGGCCCAAGCTGTAATGGGATTGGGATTGGGATTGCAAACAGAATTTGTGTATGATTCTAGACTAGGTAATAAGTGTAGATATAATTTTGATACCCCTTCTCAATTTAATCAGTATTTACTCAGTTCATGGTGAGTTGTGGCAATCAGTGATTGTTTAAAAGTAAGACAAATAGGATAGAATTAAGTTTGACTTAATTAACAGTATAAGAGTGATATAAGTTAGGATTAATTAACCCACTGTACATTGATGATTGTATTGCTTTTAAATGATCTATAGGATAGATTTATACTATACTAGTTAGGTCTGTTATAAAGATTTATATTGTGTATTAATCTTGCCCTATCCCACTCCTATGAATGTGGTATGAGAGCTGTGTTCCAAAAAACCACAGCTTCCTCATTTTCCCTGTTCTTTCACACCTAATGTTTCTAACTGTGTGTGGAAAATCCCAAAACTCTAGAGACTAAATATTAACTAAACAGTGGTGATTGATGGCCATGTCCTTTGGCCAATGATAGAGTGTCCCCTGCTTCTCGATGACCAATCATGGATTGTACCACCTCATTCTGTTGTTAATGATCTTGCATTCTCTATAAAAGCAAGCAGACCTGAAGCACTCAAGCAGAGGGATCCCTGACTTTGAGGAGAGTCTTGGATCCAATTGCTTAGGACCCGCACCAGGGCAGTGACTATATAAGAGGAGAAAAGAGGAACATAGAAGAAATGTTGTAGAAGATAAGACTTGGCGACAAATTGGATATGTGGAAGAGAGCAGTGTCACCAAAAAACACAGAGAGTAAGAGTTCGTGATCCACCATATCAAATGTTGCAGAGGATGAATTTTAATTAATTTAATTCTTTTAGTTTTGGGTTTTTTTTTTGCTTTTTGGAGGGGAGGGCAATTGGGGTTAAGTGATTTGCCCAAGGTCACACAACCAGTTTTTGTGTGTGTGTCAAGTGTCTGAGGCCGGATACGAACCCAGGTCCTCCTGACTCTAGGGCCAATGCTCTACTCACTGAGCCACCTAGCCTCCCCCTAATTTAATTATTAATTAAGATTAAGAAAAGTCCATTAGATTTGGTATTTTAGTGGACATTGGAAACTTTGAAGAGGGTAGTTTCAGCTGAATGATGAGGTTAGAGTCAGATTGCAAAGGGTTAAGAAGGAAGTGAGAAGAGAGGAAATCAAGGCACTAATGAAAGATGGCTTTCTCAAGGACTTTAGCCACAAAGGAAAGGAGAAATATTGGATGGTAGCTAGTGGGGATGGTAAGATCAAAAGAGGGTGTTTTTTTTAAGGATGAAGGAGGCATGAGGGTGTTTGTAGGCATCAGGGAAGCAGCCAGTACATAGAGAGAGATTGAAAATTAGTGAGAGGGGGTGGCTAGGTTGAGCAGTGAATAGAGCACCGGCCCTGGACTCAGGAGGACCTGAGCTCAAATACAGCCTTAGACACTTAACACAAAAATACTAGCAAGTCACTTAACCCCAATTGCCCTACCTTTCTCCCTCCAAAAGGCAAAAAGAAAAATCTAAAAAAAGAAAATTAGTGAGAGAATGGAGATATAATAGAGGTAATCTGCTAAAGAGGATGGGATAGTTTGAGATCAAGGATATATGTAGAGGGGTTTGCCTTGACAGAGAAAAGGGCTACTTTTTCATTTGAGACAGGGATAAAGGAAGAGATAATAGGGAAAGATGTCTGAGTGATGTAAGATGGGGAAGTGGGAAAAAGAGGAAGCTCCTGTTGGATTGCCTCAATTTTTTCAATGAAATATAAGGCCAGATCCTCAGTTGAGAGGGTGGGAGTAGGGAGTTCCATTAAAGGCTTGAGGAAGGACACAGGTTTAGAATGGCTGCTATGATGAGTGAAATAACATTGATTAGGGAAATGTCAAAAATATTGCTTTACTGTAGTAAGGGTCCAGTTGAGATTATGCAATGTGAATTTGTATGGACCAGGCAATACAATTTCATGACTTTCTCCAGTTCTGTAAAGCAGCGTGTGAACTGGCAAAGGCGGTGGCAGATGGTTCCCAGGCTAGGGTTGGTAGGGCATGATCAGTGTTAGAACAAGGTGGTAAGAGACTGGAGCTTACAGGATAGGTTAGAATTGATCTGTTTTCCCAAGTTATCAAAATAGTGAAGGGAAGGAAATATAGCTATCAAAAAGGTAATGGCCTGGGGAAGGACATACAAATGAAGGTATTGGAAGTCACAATGAGGATGAAGAACAGGGTTAGGGGTTATAAGGCAGAGGAAAAGATGGAATCATGAAAGATTATAAGATAAAGGAATCTCATGTTTCGTGAACATTTGTGGGTGATGGAATGATCAAGGGTATGACCATCTTTGTATGTAACTGAGGTGGAGTGTAAGAGTAGATCATGGGAACTGGATAGGTTAAAGAACTAAGAAATTAGAGAGTATCAACATGTATACTGAAGTCCCCTAATGTAAAGGCAGGAGTTATTGTGGAGAAGAAGACTGTGAGTCATGTACCTAACTTGCAGAGGAAGGAAGGAGAATGTCCTGGTGGTCCATAGATAAACAGTCACCAGGATCTAGATTAGGTGATAAATTTGAATATCATAAACCTTAAAGGAGAAGAAGTTGCTGAGTGATGATTGGACAGAGAGAGACAGAAAGAGAGAGAGAGAGAGAAAGAGACAGAGACAGAGAGACAGAGACAGAGAGAGACAGAGACAGAGACAGAGAGAGACAGATACAAAGAGAGACAGAGAGAGAGTAAGAGACAGAGAGAGACAGAGAGAGTCTGGAAATGGCTATGGGAAGCAAAGATTATTCCAATCCTACCACTGCAACCAATGTTTGGGGAGGTGGGGGCAGCAGGAGGGGACAGAATGTGTGGTAATGAATGAAGATGGATTTAGTACTGGAAAGGATGGCCAAGTCTCAATTAAAATGAAAAGACAGAAACATCAAAAAAAAAGTTGAAGAGGAAGGGATTTTTAGAGGGTTTTTTTTATAAAATTAATATTTTTTAACTAACTAAAATTTATTTTCCCTCCCTCTCATATCCTCTTATCTCTACTGGGGAAAAAATGGAAAAGAAAAACCTTGTAACACATACACATAGTCAAGCAAAACAAATTCCCTCATTGGCAATGTCAAAAAATACATGTCTCATTCTGCATCCTGGGTCTATCCTGAGTCCATCCACTCTACGTTAAATGTTGGGTAGAATGTTTCATTATTGATTGGTTCTCTGAAATCATAGTTGGTCATTGTGTTGTTAGGGTCCTTAAGTCTTTCAAAGTTGCCTTTACAATGTTCTTATTGCATCAGGACCAAAATGGCACACTCAGAATCTGTCTTCTTCATCTTGGTTGCCTCTTTGAGGAGACATTGTTATTCTGTAACCAGTTCAGCCCCAAATGAGCTTCAGTGAGAAAAAATGGCTTTAGAACTGTCTAAGTAAAATAGGCTCCAGTTCATTGGTGAAACTGCTGTCTGGGGAAAGGCAGCCATTCTGGTTGATTATAGTATATCCATGACCAGACTTTCAGGAGAAATAGCAAGGTCTCTATTTCTCACACAGAAAAGCATAGAACTGGGGCTACTAGGTGGCACAGTGAATAGAGCACCAGCCCTGGAGTCAGGAGGACCTGAGTTCAAATCCGACTTCAGACACTTAACACTTACTAGCTGTGTGACCTTGCGCAAATCACTAAACCCCAATTTCCCTGCCTTCTCCCATCCAAAAAGCAAAAGAAAAAAAGAAAGAAAAGAAAAGTATAGAAACTTCTGTGGCTTTCTTGTCTATTTTTTTGGCTTCCATTCTCTTCTCTATTATCAAAGCTGGAAGACTGTGGACCAAGTATTTTAAACAGAGAAGGCCTCTCTTTACTGGAGGCCTTGAAGGTGGAATTTACATATGTCCTCCTTTAGTCTTCCTTTTACAGTATGGTGCATGTCTACTAAAAATTGATAGGGAGTCAAAGTGGGTGGATTGCTGCTGGAAATTAGCAATATGTAGATGATTAGTTTTTAAAGTGAATTTACTGCTTGTGTTGTGAATATTATTAGTAACATATCTGAAAATGAATCTTTGGTAACATTTTGAAGATTAAGTCAAATGTGAAAATTAAAATACTTATGGAGTAGGCATTACAGGGCTCACAACAGAAGGAGTCAGGTAGACCTGGAGTGGGACATTACAGGGGAAGGAATGAGAGGGGTGGGAGTGAGGGAGTAGATGATGGGGATACATCAATAGTTCCAGAATCACTAGAGTGAGAAAAGTATAACATGGCAGGTGAATGCTAACCACTGAGAAATGGATCTAGGCAGAGTGTCAGTGGTAGGAAAAGTCTAGGAATGAGGTAGGCAAGTGATTAGACTGCTCAGAGCCCACCCTCAAGGTCCGTCCTACCTTGGGGCAGGTGATGAGGTATGTCTTGTGAAGCCTTGGAAAACCCACCTCAGTCAGAGTAGGCAGGAATAGGTAGAGAGAGAGGGCCTGAGAGAATCCAGTCAGGAAGCAGGACCCAGCAGTGGGAGTGGGACTAGAAGTGGATGCCCTTCAGAAGACCTTGGCATGAAGAGGTCCAAGGCAGGTGGCCCGGCCCCAGATTTTTCAAGGGGGAAGCACTGTAGTGAAGAGATTGAAAGACAGGAAGAGCTGGAAGTGACCTTAAAGGCCATCTAGTCCAACCCCTGCATTGTACAGATGAGAAAACTGAGGCCAATGGAAGTTGAGTGACTTGCCCAAGGTCACACAGGTAGTGAGTGAGTCTCAGAAGTGGACTTTAAACCAAAGTCTTCTGACTCCAGGGCCTATTTTCTTTCCTTTGAACTTAAGAACAGGGATTGTTTCATATTTGTCTTTGTAGTTCAGAGCCTAGAATATTAATTGGCACACAGTAGGCATTTAATAAATGCTTCTTGATCAATTAATGCATTGATTAGCCCAAACAACTAGAAATATCACCCCTGCCCACTATCCATATAGCTAATCAGATCATATTTAAACCCCTTTCACCAGATAATAAAAGCTCTAATTAACTCCTACTCCCCTAACCATATACTTCTCCAGTAGTTAGTGAAAATGAATATTGGATGTGAATCAAGAGTCATAGCATTTGAATTCCTGACTGATGCTGACTAATTGTGTTACCATAAACAAGTCATGTAACCACTCAGCCTCATCTTTCCAACTAAATTTTTTAAAGACCCTTAAAATCATTAGAAGCCATTAAAAAAAGGTACCATATCATCTTCAGACGTGGCATGACCTTAGAGATGATTCAACACTGACCACAGTACCTGGAATATAGTAGGTGCTTAATAAATGTTTATTGAATTGAATTACTGAATCTAGATGAAATCCTTCATTTTATAGATAGTAAAACAGAGTCCCAGCATGGCTCAGTAACTTGCCCAAGGTCACTGGTCAAGCCAGAAATTGAGCCCAGGTCCTTTGACTCCAAATTTTCTTCTCTTTCTACAACACATTGCCTCCATTTCTCTCTCTCTCTCTCTCTCTCTCTCTCACACACACACACACACACACACACACACACACACACATGCTGCATAGCAAGGCAGTGTGACATGGTGGATAAAGAGCCATCCTTGAAGCCAAGAAAACTTGGGTTCAAGTCCTGCCTCAAGTACATACTGACTGTGTGACCCTTGAGTAAATGGTTAAACCTTTGAGAATTTTAGGCAACTAAAAAGTACTAATGCCATTGGGAGGTGTTTCCTTACCGTGGGAGGTCCCCAATGCCTGGTGTGCTCTCCATCCAGCTCTTAAGGGAAGTTGTGACATATACACTTGGAGCTCAGTAAATGTTTAGTGAATGAATGAGCACCCCAAGGCCAATAGGGAAGACAGAATGGCTCAGATGAAGAAAGCTAAGCCTTCCCCCATCTTGGTCCCCCATAATTGGCAGGGAGAGAAGTGCTCTTCTCTTCATCAAAGCAACCCTACCTTAGAAGCCTGCTCATCCCTTCCAGGGGTTACAAATGCTGTACAACAGCCAAAAGCCATCTTGCCAAAGCAGGAACAAGGGAATATTTCTGGCCCAATTAAACTTTATTGCTTGTCAAGTAGGAAGCACAGCCTTCACCTCTTTAAATTACTGCAAGAAACATATGGGCTTCGTGAGCATCTGTCTGTCTCACTATGTGTGTCTCTCTCTATGCACAATGCACGATATATAGAGATTCATAAATATATCCACAGACATGAGCATACAGTTGGCATATAAGAATAACTCCCATTCCTATAGTGCATTAAAGACTACCAAGGACTCTCCTCATCACAATCCTGTGGAGAATGCAAATATTGCCCCCCTTTCTTACAGATGGGGAAACCGAGGCTTACACTTGCCTGTGATCCTTGTGTCAGAGCTGAGACTTAGACCAAAGTCTCCTGGCCCCTGGTTTCATCTACTTCTCTATGCTGCCTGTCTCTCTATGGAGGGCCACTGTTTATTTTTCCATGTGTTGTCTTTTTTTCTATGATATAGAAGAAAGAATGCTAGATCTGGAGAAAGGAAAATTTGTGTCCAAATCAATTACTCAGTCAATCAACATACATTTATTAAGAGTCTACTACATGCCAGGCGCTATAGCAGGTCTGGAAATGCAAAGACAAAAGTGAGGCATCCCTTCCTTCAAGGAGTTTAAGTTCTAAGGGAGGAGGAGGGTGTGGTTTCAATGTTTAGAATGAGTATAAATAGCAAATTTTTTTCTGTTCCTGTCTGAAACTGAGGATCTTCTCCTCCCAGACTGATACTTTTGTGATGGTAAACTAGTCATTGAATGGGTGCTGCCTCAGACAAACCGAGACCTAATTTAGAAAGGCTGAAGTCACCTACTGTATCGTGCACCATCCCCAGCCATCTTAACTTTCATCTTGCTATTGGACTCTGATGACTGGAGGAGAGAATGAGGCTGATGACTTTGAGCAGCTCTGCCTCACTTAAATCCAATTCACTTGCAAGTCATTGGGTTCTCTTTGGAAGTGAAGGAAAATCAACAATCTAACTGGGGGGAGAAAATGCAATAGTCACTGCCAAGAAAGGGAGCTTTGGTCTAAGAAGTCACTGGAATAAAGAGAAGAACCATAAGGCACTTGTTGCTTCCCAGAAGCAATGGCAGGTTGATTTGATTATCATTCCCTGAGCAAGAAGTAAGCAGAAATCTAAATCTGGATATAGATAGGGAGTCTCTCTCTCTCTCTCTCTCTCTTTCTCTCTCTCTCTCTCTCTCTCACTCTCTCTCTCTTACACACACACACACACACACACACACACCAAGGGCCAGGAAGATAATCATAATAAAACCTAGCATTTATATGGCATTTTAAGGTTTGCGAAATGCTTCATATATGTTAACTCACTTAATCCTCACAAAAACCCTTGGCTGGTAGGTGCTTCTACTATTTGTTTTACAGATGAGGAAAGTGAAGCATAGAAAAGTTACATGACTTGCCCAGTGTCACACAAGTAGGGAATGTCTGACTTGAATTCAGGGTCTTCTTGACTCCAAGTCCTGAGCTCTACTCATTGTACTGTCATCTACCTGCCATCTAGTGAAGCTGATGGATCCCTTCTCAAAATAATGTTTTAAGATGCTATATCCCTGGTTTAGGTAAGCCCTACTATCTTGGTAGATGGGATAAATTGTTCTGAGAGCAAGTAACTAAGTAAGTGAAAGAGGGAGTGACAGCTCACCTAATTCACTCTATGTAGCTGGCCCCAAGCCGTGCTTCATGCTTCTTCTACCAGGACGCCAGAGCCAACACAGCAGAGCAAGGGTATCTTGCCACCTGCCTCCATGCCATCTCCTCCTTACTAGGAACAGAGACCCTCTGACTCTGACCTCCAGAAGTCATGCCCTGCCCTGCCCAGCCCAGCCCAGCCAAGCTCTGGGGCATTTTTCTCCCTACCCTGGGGTTGTATAGTCCTAATTCTGGGAATGGGGAATGCTCCAGCCCCTTATAGATGGGATGCTTAGGATCTATGTTTGTAATATTAGTTTGTAACATCAGTTTGTAAAATCAATTTGTAAAACCAGTCTGTAAAATCACATTTCCCCCTCCCCAGCCTCAGAGCATTAACTCTGCCCCTTCCCCCTGCTGTACTCTGACAAAAACCACTCATGAACTGTTTATTTCTGCTTGGAACAACAACAAGCTACACCTATGAATCCTTCACTAAACCATCTATAAACATTTTAGCTTAGGCAAACATTATCTCCCCTTAGTATAATAGTCAGCTTCACCATGAATCCTTTAAGGTCCTATAAATAGGTTAACTCCTTAATCAATTATCCACATACTGAGTCTCCATTAGCCTTGGTTCCCAACATACATCTTGTCAAACATGACACTGATGGGTGGCAAACTAGGCACTTCTCAGTCAGCCCTTGACTGCTAGCTGACTTAGTGACGTTTCAGGTCTAAAACCATACCTCCAGGTAGCCCCCCTTGGGCTATTTCCCAGTGAATTATGGGCAATACACCTACTCAGTTGACATTAAAAGTGCAAGTCCCTTTAAGCACTTACCACTCCTTAACTCCTCCCTAATCCCACCCTTTCTTACCTAGTTAGCATAATTGACATTTAATTTACAACCTAAACTCCTTAAAACTATGCCTATGTCTTCTTTAAGTTTGAAGGTCCCCTAAGGACCCTTGCCTGCTGTAAAGCATACAATAAACTTTCACAATCCTGACTCCAAGTTGGCTTGGGCTGAATTCTTTCCAGACTGAATCGCAGGGATTCTGGTCAGAGATATTGATCAGAGTTCCTGTATAACCTATTGCCATCCCCCATCATTACTAGTATATAAGTTCCTTGAGGTCAAGATCTATCTCCCTTTTATACTTTATTTTGCCAGAGGCCATAGGGTCTCCTCACTCTGGGCTGGTAGCTCTGGGCAATTATAAACTTTAGGATCTTGAGAAATTGGCTCATTTACGTGGGCACTTAATATTTGCTGGCTTTAATCTGAGCTGGGTATACAAAGATTAATAGTATTTCATCAGGCAAGGATGGTATGGCTCCATTCTCCTCACTATTGGTATCCTCTTCTACCATGATGTAATGCCATGCACAGAAGCTTTCCAGAAGAACTGCTATGTGAACAGCTTTTTTTTAGGATTCTGATTACTCAGTATAGTGATCACTCTATTCCATAACAAAAGCAAAACATCCATGGAAAATGAAGGTACAGCATAATTCAAAATATAGCATTCACCATATTTCAACTAATCACAGAAAATCACAATATAATATTCACAACATAGTCTCAAAGTAAAATAGTCACTCTTAAGTTAATTCAATCAGTCACAAAATAGTCACTCTTAAATTAATGAAATCAGTCACTTATCGGTAGTATCAAAGTACACAGTCAAAGTCTTCCACTCTTGGGGCAAAGACTTTTTTTTTAAAGCAATCAGGGTTAAGTAACTTGCTTAAGGTTACACGTCCAGGTGTTTCTGGGTGGGTGCTAAGTATCTGATTCAATCCCCACGTCATCCCGACACTGGAGCTGGTGCTCTTACTTGCTGCGCTATCTGGCCACCCCGGGGCAAAGTCTTGATTAACTCAATTAGTCACTTATCAGTAGTCTCAAAGTCTTCCACTCTTGGGGCAAAGTCTGGATTAACTCAATTAGTCACTAATCAGTAGTTTCAAAGTCTTCCACTCTTGGGGCAAAGTCTCATACTGATTGATTAACTCAATCAGTCACTAATCAGTAACAATAGTCAAAATACTCAAAGCACAATCAGTCACTTATTCAGTGAAGACTTACTAAGTATCATACACAAAACCCTCCACCCTTTAGGTCACTAGTAAACTATAATTCCATAATTACTCAGTACCCAAGGAGAGGTCTTTTCTTCATCTTGACTTGGGGCCTATTCTCAGATTCCCTGGATCCCCTTCCATGGTCCCAGATTCTACCTGAATTCAATGGCAGACAGCTCCCAGTTCCTTGACCAGCTCTCTGGGGAGGTCCTTCTCCACACTGGCATTCACAGGGTCTGGTCCATGTCAGCTCCTTCACCATTTCTGCCCCAAGGAATTCAAGGCTCAACCAATCCACAAACAAACAAAGTCTCAGCATCCTGGTCATGCTTCAGTCACCTGGGCTCCTGGCTCCTGGCCTCCTGGCTCTGGGCTCCTGGACTCCTGGCTCCTGGCTCCTGGCTCCTGGGCTCCTGGGTTCCAGATTCCAGGCTCCTGGCTCCTGGCTCCTGGGCTTCTGGCCTCCTGGCTCTGGGCTCTGGGCTCCTGAGATCCTGTTCAGAAGAAGCTCCACCACCACAAGTTTTCAGGACTCAGTTCTCTATTCTTCTGTACCTGTTCGGTCTCAAGGAAATTCTGACTGTGCCTCTCTGGGGCTTTTCTTACCTATTTCCTTCAGCCAATTTCCTGTTACGTCAGTAACAAGGGGACAGAAGTTCATACCTTCTGTTTCTCCAATCAGAGGCTTGATCAGTTAAGTGTTAAGTACCTACTTTTGACAACACAAAAGGGATCTTCAAATTCAAAAATTACATCACCATTACACATGAAGGCAGTTGCCTTTTAAGGAAAGGGTAAGGGACCAGGACTTGCATCCTACAGTAAGAATGAGATGCTACTTAGAAAGAATTTGGAAGGTGGGTCTGAGAAACTGAAGAATTTGTTGGTCTCTGCCTTTGGCTGAGTCTGTATGGTTATTGTAGATCAGGGCTCTTAACACTTTGTGTCACAGACCCAAACGTGTGTTGTTAAATGTTTGTATCAACTGACTCTCCTAGAGAAAAACATACACATGCACACTTTTGAGTTTAATCTGTATTGTTATTGTTTTCTTCATCACTTCTTAAGTCTAGGTAATCAATAATAAATCCAGCTCTGACTTGTAGCATTTGCTTATCTCCAAGGGGGAAATTCTCACACTGACAATTCAGCACACCCTTCCCTGGACCCCTTTAGCAATCTGGGAATGTTTTTAAATGCATAAAATAAAATATATAGGATTCCAAAGGGAACCACGTATATTGAAATAGCTATCAAAATATTTTTTTAATAAGTTCGCAGACCCCAGGTTAAGAGGAGAAGGTAGAAGAGAGGCAGAGGCAGAGACTGAGGCAGAGACAAATAAACAGACAGACAGAAAGAGTACTTACTTATTCAGTGCTTACTATATGCCAGGAGCTATGATAAGTCCTAATGATTCAAGTACAAGCAAAGAAGACAATCCCTATCCTCAAGGAGCTTATATTCCAAAGGGAGTACATAGTACCTAAAAATGATCCTTGGAAAATAGACACATTTCTGAGGTTCCTTAAGAACTGGTAATGGGGGGGGGAGCAGCTAGGTGGTACAGTGGATAGGGCCCAGGTCCTAGAGTCCAGAGGATCCGAGTTCAAATTTGACCTAAGACACTTAAACTACCTGTGTGATCTTGGGCAAGTCACTTAACCTCAATTTCCCTGCCTTCCCCTCCCCCCCCAAAAAAAAAAAAGAATTGGTTATCAGGGTTAGGAACTTAAGAATCAGAATGGGAGGGGCCCTAGGTAGAGCTGCCCTGCCCAGGGTGGAAGGCTACATGTGGGGAGGTGGAAAGAAATCCAGAGAAGAAGTCAAAACAGGAGTGAAGTTAACACGGTTGAGGACCCCTCACTATGTGCTGGCCCATTCTGCATTGTCCTTCCTTTCCTGCCTCCTCTTTCTCCTGAAAGCATCCCTGACTTAGCCTGAGTTTCTCCCAACACACTGCTCCCAGTCAAAATATGATCAGGGAGCCAGAAGACATAAAAATGATAAAGTCCTCTAGATTCCAAACCGGTTCCCTAGGCGGCCATTTGGCTTCGTGACCTCATATTATATTAGTGTGCAGCTCAATGGATTTTTTATTACATTTGGAATTAAATAACCCAAAGATGATTCCGGCGGGCTGAGGGAAAACAGAAGTTTAATCGAAGGAAATAACAGAATGGATCTGATTCTCAAATTGCAGGATGTTCTGAGGTACCCAATGGAGGCTGATGATTCAGAATCTCTCCATCCCTGTCTCTGTCTCTGTCTGTTTTTTTGTCTGCCTCTCTGTCTCTATTTGTCTCTATCTCTCTGTCTGTCATTTCTGTCTCTGTCTTTCTTTTTCTGACTCTGTCTCGCTGTCTCTGTCTCTGTTGTCTGGCTGTCTCTCTAGCTCTGTCTCTGTTTCTTTTTGTTTCCCAGACTTTCTCCCATCTCCATTTCTTTGTGGTTGTATTAGAGGTGATTGATTCACCATCGACCCAGGTAACATCAGAGCTTCCTGAATGTTTCCCAAAGGGTTCTTCTTCCTCAGCACCACTCTCAGCAACCTCTGGACCAGAAACATTCCCCTAATGGGGAATGGGTAAATGGGTAAAAACAGACACCATTCTACTCCATCTCCTGGAAGGGGCTCTTGGAAAGGATGGTGGGTTTTGCCTGCTCTGAGGCTGGTATTATGGCTTGGTGTCAGAGGGATGTGGGTGGTAACAGTACAATGTGGGCTGAGGATGAGATTAGGGAGCCAAAGCAGGAAGATGAGGAGTACGGCAAGGCAGAAGGAGGGCTGACAAAGACTGTGAGTCAGATGGGCCCAGGATGAGGTCCAGGAAGGTCAGCTATTGAGAGGTTCAGAAACTCAGAAGGAAAACTGTGAACATAGAGTTAGAAACTCAGGCAGTGAAGCTTTAGGGGCTAAGATGTGGGGGCTCATGGGAGGAGCAGAAGTGACCTTCTTCAAATGGAGGAGAGGCAAAAATGGACAAGATGGAGCATTTTTCTCTCCCTGGCTCCAAATCCAGTTTCCAGCTGCAGAGAACAAGGTGAGGAGACCCTGGACAGCATCATTTCGTCAGGTTCTTGGCGGAATGAAAGTCACTGGGAATGGCATAAGCCTCATATCATTTTTCTCTGTCTGATTATAGTCTGAGCTCCTGTGAGGGAGGCACTATGGCAACATTTATCTCTTACCAGTCAACTGTAAAGGCTCCTGGGTCACTCTTCTGCTCTCAGGCAAAGGAGAATAACTATCTCCAGAAGCATCAGAGGCCTGAGCGTGACCACGGCTTTATTTCAAGTTTTTCTTGGCTATGCTGGGCCTTCTGGGACATCCCCTACAGCTCATTCTGAGGAAATTTCCTTGGGAGATGAAGAACCTGAATAGGAAGGGAAAGCACATTTATTAAGCATCTACTATGCGCCAGGCACAATACCAAGTTTGCACATATTATCTCATTCAGTCCTCATAAAAATACTGAGAGTTAGGTGCTATATTATTATACCTGTTTTATAGATAGAAATTAAATGTGCCCAGGGTCACACAGCTAGTAAGTTTCTGAGGTCAAATTTGAACTCAGGTTTTCCAGGGCCAGCGCTCTAACCACTGTGCCACCTAAATGCTGACAGGTTTGTCGAATTGAATTCAATTTGACTGTTGCTTCTACCACCAATTATGGAGGGGGAAATGGGTGGTAGAGGAGAATAGGGCTGAAAGCAGAGCGTTCTGGAAGATGGGTGCAAAGCAAAGAAATATGCTTGAAGACTCAGTTAAATGTCTATCGAAAAATAAAAATTTCACATCCCAGTGTCTTTGAACTAACTGCAAAGTTTACAGCACCAGAAGTGTTGAACATGGGGTTCTGCACAATGTGAGTGGGGCCCAAACTAGATTAAAATGTAATTGGGAAATATTTAGCAAAATAAATAAAAGTGGGGCAGCTAGGTGGCGCAGTAAATAGAGCACTGGTCCTAGAGTCAGGAGGACCTGAGTTCAAATCCGACCTCACACACTTAACACAAAAACTAGCCATGTGACCTTGGGCAAGTCACTTAACCCCAACTGCCCTACCTTCCCCCCTCCGAAAACAAACAAATGAATGAATGAATAAAAGTAAAATAGAACATAGATAATGTTAACGTGTGGTTTTCTAAGTCAAAGTGTGGGGTTAGTGGCCCCATTCCAATGTGGGTTTGATGCCATTAATCTTCACTATGCAGAGGCACCATCTTCTGCCAGAAAACTTTCCTGACCCCCCAAATGCTTATTCCCTGTTTCTCAAACCACTTTGTATTTAACTGCTTTGTAAAAGTTAGCATTTATTCACTTTTCATTTATTATAGTCTTGTCTCTGCCATTAGAATATGAGCTCATTGTGAGTAGGAATTATTTCATATTTTGTACTGGTGCTCCTGATGAGATATTTGTAAAGCACTTAGCACAATGCCTGGCATACAGTAGGCATTTAATAAATGCTTGTTGATTGACAAGTACTTCAGGCAGCTGCTTAGGATCTTTAAATCATCATAAGGATTGGAAATGAACTGACAGATGCTCTGTGTGTTTGCATTCATGAAAGGCACTGAGCTAGGCACTAGGGACACAAAGATAGATTTGCTACTAAAGCTAATTTGTAGGGACAGTTATGTGTTGCTGTGGATAAAGTGGTGGACCTGGAGTCAGGAAGTCCTGAGTTCAAATCTAGCCTCAGATACTTGCTAGCTAAGTGACCCTGGGCAAGTCACTTAATCTATTTGCCTCAGTTTCCTCATCTGTAGAATGGGGACAATAATAGCACCTATTTCCCAGAGTTCTTGTGAGAATTATATGAGATGATAATTATAAAGTACTTGGAATAGCACCTCACATATAGTAAGTGCTATATAAATGCAAATTATTAACTATTATTATTCTTAAAGTACTTACTACATAATATGCTAGAAAGATACATACAGAAATAACTTCAAGACAAAGGAAAGTGAGAACAGTGAAAAGGAATTATCTAGAAATTTGAAGGAGTTATCACTTTCAGGTAAATAGACATATTGTTGTTTAGTTTGACTCTTCATAATGCCATTTGGTGTTTTTTTGGCAGAAATACTGGAGTGGTTTACCATTTCCTTCTCTACCTCATTTTACAAATGAAGAAACTGAAGCAAACAGGGTAAAGTGACTTACCCCGGGTCATACAGCTAGTTAAGTGTATGAGGTCAGATTTGAACTCAGGAAGATGAGTCTTCCTGACTCCAGACCTGACACTCCATTCACTATGCCAGCTCGTTGCCCTGGATAAACAGAAGATGGAATCAAATAAAAGCTGCTTAGAGTAGATGGCATATAGGTCAGGCCTTGGGAAAAACAAGAGGGGGTTTACTATATGGAGACTGGAATTATCAGAGTACATTCCATTCATAGCTGATGTTCTATTCAAAGGCATAGTGATGAGAACTAGAAAGACAAAGACAAAGAATCTTCTTTGGCTACGATATGGAGCAGGATTTTTAACCTGGGGTCCACAGGTTTTCACCCACCCCAGGTCCTTGGATGGATTTCAGGGGATCTGTGAACTAGGATGAGAAAAAAAATGTGTATGCATGTGTGGGTGTATAGATATATATGTATATATGCATATATATAATCTTTTATTTTTATTAACTTCAAAACTCACTTTAGCATTTCCTTCAATTATTTAAAAACATTATTCCAAGAAGATATCTGTAAAGCACTTAGTACAGTGCCCAGTATATACAGACACTTAACAATTGCTTATTCCCTCCCCCATTCCTCCCTTTGCTTTCACCACACTGCCAAATGAATCCATGACACCCAAGATGTAAAAAGCCCTAGACACAGAGCTCATGAGGAAAAACAATAGGGCTCAATAGGATGGAACCACATTGCAGGGGACCTGGAACAGGAGTTTATCCTTAATTCAGAAGGAAATGGAGAAAGTTCTAAGAAGAGGGGTGGTACAATCTTGGCACCAGTGTAAAGGATAGTTGGGGTGGAAGGGCATAAGAGATGCATTGGGAAGCTATGATAATAGTCTAGACAAGAAATGAAGAGCTGACCTAGGGCAACTGTATCAGCAGCAACAAGGATATGGATGAGAGGGAGATTATAGAGGTTGAAGCAAAAAATCTTGGGATCTAACTGGACGTGTAGGGTTGTCAAAGAACTTGACCAGTCTAGACCCATTTATCGAATATTTGTTGAAATGAATTGTTGAATTGACTACTATGGAAAACTGGAAGGTCCATTTTTCATGGAAGCCACTGAAAGAGACAGGAAGGCAAAGAGAAGACTAAGATACTCCAAAAGCAGGTACATTCACATGGATCAAATAAGGAGTCATGTGGCCATTGATGTCAGTATATCTACCCTTTGTTGTAGACTGTATTAAGTACAAAATAACTCTTAAAATCTTCTAGCCCCAACTCATGCCTCAAGTTCTGGGCATCCTCAACCACTAACGAGTTTTTTCAAAGATATTCTGATTTTTTTTTTCTTGAGGTAGAACACGTGCCCTGTGCCTATCAATAGAACATGTCAGGAGAGCGATGGAGGTAACAGATTGCAAGGGGGTGGTTGTAACTGATTTTCTGCCATGGTTTTGGCTGCTTGATGAGAAGCTCTGCTCTCCTCGCCTTCGTCTCTCCTTCCCCTTCATCCTCTCATCCCACTTGAATTAAAGTTCTTTTTCATTCAGAAATTAGCTTCTAAATTTTTCCAACACTCTTCAAGGAGCCTGAGCTAAACTCTGGGAAATGGACCAAGGATCAAACCTTGTGCTTCTGTGAACTCCATTGAGTCCTTTCCCCTTCTCTTTCAGGAGAGGGGCATGAATGATATTGTGCATAGCGTGATAGAATCAAAAAGGCCTGAATTCAAATCCTAACACTAACACTTAATAGCTGTGTTACCATGGGCAAGTTACTTAACGTGGCTAAGGGTCAAGGACCTCACCTTTGGAATGAGGAGGATACAATTTCAATAACTGGGTTTCAGGTTAAAAGGTGTTATACAGGAGAAGGAAATAACAGAATTATTTATGTAACCCCTTCGAGAAGAGAAGACTTGGGGTAGAAATGATAGCTGTCTCTAGGAATTTGGAGGCCGTCATACAGAAGGCAGATTACATTTGTTCTGTTTATTTGAAGAGGGCAGAACCAGGAGCAAAGGGTAAAAATTTCCAAGAGGCACATCCTTTTTCAGATATGGGTTGGACTAGATTGCCACTGAAATGCTGTGATTTTCCTGAGAAGAGAACACCAACTGTCAAGCAGATGGACAGTGGAAGAGTTACCCAGGAAAATGTTACAGCTCTTTCATACTCCCAGGGCCAGAATGCTTCCCTGCTACTTGACACTTCCCATACCTAGAATTAGAATGCCTCTAAAACCATTTCTGCTCCAGAACTCACACTTCATCAGTACTCACTGGCCCCAGGGCCCCTCTCTCTAATTGGAGGGCGTGGAAAAAAAGAGATCCTCTTAGAACCTTGGCTTAAGGAGGTCACCCAGGCCAACCATCTCTTCATTTCTTACCTGTCTACATGTCCCTGGCCTTCCACTTTGTCATCCTGTTGATTCCCCCTCCCTCCCCAAGATGGAAACCTCTCCCCTTTTCAGATTCCTTTTGAGTGTCATCCCTCCCCCTTTATATTGTAAGCTTCTCAAGGGCAGAGATTGTCTTTCTTTTTTCATCTCTTTTCTTGAACTCCCAGTGCTTGGCATACTACCTGGCATACAGCAGGTGATTAATAAATATTTACTGACTGGCAAATGGTCTTCTTTTCCTTATAGTAGCTAGGTGGCGCAGTGGATAGAGCACTAGCCCTGGAGTCAGGAGGACCTGAGTTCAAATGAGGCCTCAGATACTTACTAGCTGTGTGACCCTGGGCAAGTCACTTAACCGTGATAACTGAAATTTAAAAAAAATTACTGGTCACTAACTTGGGTAATTCCACCCTAGTTTATGGTAAACATTCTGTGCTTTCCAATTTTAATCCCTCAAGGATAGGTTATACCTAATTGTCATTTTTGCTATTGTTATTCAGTAGTTTCAGTCTGAATTCTCTGTGACCCCATTTGGGGTTTTCTTGTCAAAGATACTAGAGAGGTTTGCCATTTCCTTGTCCAACTCATTTTACAGATGAGGAAACTGAGGCAAAGAGGGTTAAGTGACTGGCCCAGGGTTACACAACTAGCATTTGAGGTTGGATTTGAACCCAGGAAGATATGTTTTCCTAATTCCAGGTACTGCACTAGATGCCCATAACTGTCATACATGAGAGGGTTATTTGCCCAGTAACTACCAAATAGCAATAAAGGTTTGGTAGGATTCCCCAGTTTTGTTTTTTTTTTCCAGCCCAAACCCCTTCCACTCCTCTCAGTCATGGCCATGCAAGGGTTCCTATTGAGTGTTGGTAAGAAGTCTTCTCTTTGGTTGCTGAATCAGAATTAGGTGGATGTATTAAGGGATGGGATATGCCCATTTCACAGACCTCTCTTTATGTCTGATTCAGAAAGCAATTACCCAGACTGGAGAGTAAGGTGAAGACTCATCTTCATGAGTTCCTATCTGACTTCAAACATTGTGTGACCCTGGGCAAGTCACTTAACCCTGCTTGCCTCAGTCTTCTCATCTGTAAAATGAACTGGAGAAGGAAATAGCAAACCACTGCAGTATCTTCACCAAGAAAACCCCAAATGGGGTCACAAAAAGTTAGACACAATTAAAACACCTACCTACTATATGCCAGGCACTGTGCTAAACATTTTATAATTATCTCATTTGGTCCTTACAACAACCCTGGAAGGTAGGAGTTATTATTATCCCCATTTTACAGTTGAAGAAATTGAGACAGATAGATGTTAAGTGACTTGCCCAAGATTACACAGGTAGTAAGTGTCTGCAGCCAGATTTGAGGAGGACAGGACAAGGAGGAGAAGGAGAAGAAAGAGAGCATGCTATTCAGCGGTGTGCTAGAAACAGTTCATAGAGACTCACAAGTACTGATCTGTTAAGTTTTCAAGAATTTTTGCAAGCTGGTTGTTCAACACAGCCAGTGAGCAATTCAATCAGCTCCTATACCAATAATGATAATTGTTGCTTTAAAGGAATTGGTGTCAACCACAGCAGAGTGTATTCTCATACATTATTGTCTAGTTTAAATGATGGTGGCTTTAATGATGAATATCTGAAAGTGAACATAATTGTAAATTATTCTTTTTTTAATATTTTATTTTTTCCAATTACATGTTAAAAACAATTTTTAACATTCTTTTCTTTAAATTTTGAGTTCTAGATTCTCTCCCTACTTCCTTTTCCCCCTAATTGAGAGAGCAAACAATTTTATATTGGCTATACAAGTACAGCAAAACATATTTCCATATGTCATGTTGTAAAAGAAAATACAGACCCCCCTCCAAAAAAAAACAAACAAGAAGAATAAATTAAGTTTTTAAAAGTATGCTTCTATCTGCATTTAGACTCCATTAGTTCTTTCTTTGGAGGCAGATAGCATTTTTTCATCATAAGTCCTTTGGAATCATCTTGGATCATTATGTTGCTGAGAATAGCTAAGTTACTCACAGTTAACCATCATTACAATATTGCTATTACTGTATAAAATGTTCCCCTGGTTCTGTTCACTTCACTTTGCAATGTTCATATAAGTCCTTCCAGGTTTTTATGAAAGCACCCTACTTGTCATTTTTTATAGCACAATAGTATCCCATTACAACCATATACCACATCTTGTTCAGCCATTCCACAATTGATGGACATCCTTTCAATTTCCAATTTTTTACTACCACAAAAAGATCTTCTTGAAATATTTTCTGTACATATAGGTCCTTTCCCCCTCCCTCCTTCCCTCTCTCTCTTTATTTCTTTGGGATACAGACCTAGTAGTTTTATTTCTGGGTCAAAGGGTATACAAAGTTTTATAGACCTTTGGGCATAATTCCAAAGTATTCTCCAGAGTTGTTGGATCAGTTCACAACTCCACCAACAATTTTCCCACATCCCCTTCCAACAGTTGTCATTTTCCTTTTCTATCACATTAGCCAATCTGATAGGTGTAAGGTGCTACCTCAGAAATTTGCATTTCTCTAATCAATAACGATTTAGAGCATTTTTTCATATGACTAAAGATAGCTTTGATTTCTTCATCTGAAAACTTCCTATTCATATCTTTTGAACATTTGTCAATTGGGAAATGATTCATAATCTTATACATTTGACTCAGTTCTCTATACATTTAAGAAGTGAAGACTTTATCAGAGAAACTTGTTGTAAAAAATCTTTTCCCAGGGGTGGTTAGGTGGTGCAGTGAATAGAGCACTGGCCCTGAAGTCAGGAGGACCTGAGTTGAAATCTGGCCTCAGACACTTAACAAACTTACTAGCCGTGTGATTTTGAGCAAGTCACTTAACCTGAATTGCCCTCCAAAAAAGTAAAAAAAAAATCTTTTCCCAGTCTTCTGCTTTCCTTCTAATCTTGGCTGCATTGGTTTTGTATGTGCAAAACCTTTTTAATTGAATATAATCTAAATTCTCCATTTTGCATCCCATAATATTCTCTATCTTTCATACTGTTCTGATGGTGTTGATACAATACTGGGAAGAAAATCTGGAATAGGTATAAAGTTGTTAGAAAATTTTCCTAAAATCATCATTTGGCACTTTAAATCATCAATTTGCAATAATTACTAAATGATTCAAAAACTGAAATAAAACAAGCTAATCGTTTTTAAATATTTCTGGATAAAATGTATTCTATTTATTACCAATCTAATAAAAATCAAAATGAGCTAGAAACCACTGCTAAAGAACTTGAAATTGAAACTATTAAAATTAGTCAAGTACTAGGACTGAGATGAGCAGCTCATAGTTTATGAGCTGTTACTAATGAGCTGTTTCTGATGAGAAGCTTATAGTTTGTCACTGATGATGATATATAGCATACATATCGTGAACTATAGATACTTTTTTCTCATTCTTTTTATTATGGGTTGAAAAGGAGATTAACTAGCATTAATTTCTTGCAAGACCTAGCTTAAATGATTGACATTCTTGAAGAATTTTCAACTGCCTTCCAATCAAGATTACTAACATTCAGAAAGCATGAAAATTAATCAAAAGCACCACAAGAGCATTAGAAAATTTAAAGATTTGTCCTGGAAGGCATGAATCTTGAGACAAAAATCTGATTAAAACAAATAAATTTAGAGAAATTCCATTTAATAAAAGCAATAAATATACTGTTTTCCTAGGGATATGTTACTAGAAAATATTCAGCACATGAATTTTACATCTTTTATTGAACAGAAGTAACAATGAAAGCATTTTAAATTATTTTGATTTGTTTAAATTATTTCTTTGTATTACTTGGCCTTATGAAGAACTAACTTCAATATGGCTAACTAAAGAAAAAAAAACACATCATTTAAGTAAAATTTTAAAACATTAAATTGATTTGAATAATTTTCAGAGTTTTGCAGATAACAAGGTAGAATCAATGTTTCAATCCCTATAACTATACAGAGAGCTAAAAGAATAGCATTATTGAAATCAATAATGCTGAAGCTAAGAGGTTTCAGTTTAATGAATATAATTTGTATGAGGGTGAGATACAGTTTAGCAGTAGATCATATATCAGATTTGATGACAATAAATTCATTGAGAAGAGAGTTAGTGGATTGGGATGCAACTCCATTTATAAACTCATGATTGAATTGCAACCAGAAATGGGCCACAAATATAAGAGTTTGGCAAAAATGAACAAAAGCATTCTGTGAGAGTCAATTGACTACATGGACTATACAATAAATGATATTGTATATTTTATTACTATTTGTAAATTGTATACTATACATCCTTTATATAAGTAAAATTTATAATGAACTTGTGTAGGTTTATATGCATGCTTTTTCTTTCTTTCTTTTTTTTTTGAGAGCTAGTTGTTAAATATTGACCAGCACACTACTGGCTATACTGGAATGTTAAAGGGATTGTTGAAATGTGTCCCAACACTATTAACTCTTTAAGATTAACAATATGCTATTGGTCCAAAAAAATGTCAAGACAATATGATGGAGACCCATGGCACACTGCATGCCTCCCCTACCTATGGTGCTTTTATGGGAGGACATGGATGAGAACCAAACAGAATAGGTGGTTGTAGATGAGTTACAACCTGAATCATGGAAAGAATATGTGTATCAATGAGATCCCAGAGCCACTGAACCAGTGAAATGTATTAAAAACCCTCACTATCCAAAATAGCACTGGACAGACCACTGCCGGAGCGGCATGAGATCCCTCAAGTTCAAATTCTAAAATCACCACCCTGCTCCATCCACTCCCAGCCAGGAGCTTCTTTTGTTCCAGGAAAAAAATCATTCTGATTATCATCATCCACAAAGGTTAAAATTGTAAAAGATTACCTATCCCGATCCTTCCATTTAGCAGATGAGGAATCTGAAACTTAGCCAGAAAAGCTGTGACCCACCCAAAACCAAAAAGCAAGTTAAATCCTGTCCAAGAAGGAAGGATCACACAATGTCTGTGGTAGAGACAGTCCACTGGTAAAACGAATCTTACAACACAGACACACATACAACTCACAACTGGAGGGAGAGAGGGAGGGAGAGGGATAGGGAGGGAGAGAGAGAAGGGGAAGGAGAGAGACAGAGACAGAAACAGAGAGACAGAGAGACAGAGACAGAAACAGAGAGACAGACAGACAGAGACAGAGAGAGAGAGAGAGAGAGAGAGAGAGAGAGAGAGAGAGAGAGAGAGAGAGAGAGAGAGAGGGAGAGGGAGAGGGAGAGGGAGAGGGAGAGGGAGAGGGAGAGGAAGAAGAAGAAAGAAAAAGACAGAGAGAGGAAGAAACAGAGAGAGAGGCAGCTATTTCTAACTTTTTGTCAGGGCTAGGAAAGGCAACCCTTGGTAAGAATTGAATTGAAAGAACAATTATTGTCTTTGGAGATGGTAGAGGAGGAAATAGTTCTGGATCAATAATAATATTAACTCATAATTATATAGTGAGTTAATACAGAATATAATAATCCAATGAAGTAGGTAGAACAAATATTATTATACCCATGTTATGGATGAGAAAACTGAAGATTATAGAGGTGATGTGACTTTCCCAGGTCACATAGCTGGAAAGCTCAGTAAGTTAGCCAATAAATATTTAAGCACCTATTATGTGTCAGGCAGTTAGCTGTTGCAGTAGACAAGAGTGCTGAGCCTGGAGTCAGGAAGACCTGGGTTCAAATCCAGGCTCAGACATTTACTAGCTTTATGATCCTGGGCGAGTCACTTAACCCTCAGTTTCCTCATCTGTAAAATGAGCTGGAGAAGGAAATAGCAAACCAATACTTTATCTCTCCCAAGTTAACCCCAAAAGATGTCATGAAGAGTTCAATACAACTGAAATGACTGAACATGTGCCAGGAACATTAAAATTTTATTTTAATTCTATTTTGCTAAGATTTGGTTAAGGCAGATTGAACATTCCCTTTCCTGGTGCCTTCCTCTAGGAAACTTCACCCACCACCCACAATGCTTTTGTCTTTTAATTACCTCCACCTTTGTAACTCTACTTATCACCCACTTTCCAGAGAAATTCATTTAAAAAGTTAAATCACATCAATTTAAAAATTGTAGCAACTCCCATGGCCTGAGAACCTTTGTCTTGCTACTCAAATCACAAGTCTTGGCTGTGGTTAAGGGGGTTTCAGAAGGGGAGGTCCAAATGTTGTAATCTCAATTCTGATTATGTATCAATAGCCAATCAGAAGAAGACACATATTGCTTAAGATTTTGCTGTGTCAGCTTTCTTATAAAAGACACTGTCAGTCCTCACTCAAAATCTTTGGTTATTTGAGAGAGATCTTTGATCCAATTTATTGTTTCAACCTAACTGAAAAATTGATCATGCAGGGCAGCCAGGTGGCTCATCAAGTAATAGCACCGGCTCCAGTGTTGGGATGACCTGGATCAAATCCAGGCTCAGATACTCAGCACCACACTCAGAAATAACTGGCCGTGTAACCTTGATTGCTTTAAAAAAAAAAAAATGATCATGCTCAGAACTTTGTCTCCCAATTGACCTTAATTTTCTAATGTAACAATACAGGATATATAGTAAATAATTAACAGAATTAAGAGGGGTTGGGAAAGGTTTCCTGTAATAGGTGGGATCTGGATTGAGACTTGAAGGAAACCAGGGAAGTCAGGAAGCAGAGATAAGGAAACGAAGCATTCCAGGACTGGGGATGGTCAGACAAAACACTAAATTAAGAGATGAATTGTGTGGGAACCAATTCCCAAACTCAGATCTGACTCTAAGGACAATGCACTTCCTAATAGACCACACCAGCACAAAACATCCTAGATAAAGACCAGAGAACAGTTATACTTATGCAAGGTTAGACTTATGAATAAATGGGCCAGGCAGTTACCCACTGGTACAACACAAAGGAAACTGGAGAAATGTGGAGATGCAGACATATGAGTTAAGAAAATAACATAATCAGATGGATTCAGAACTAAATGGCTGGCCAAATTCAAAAGTAGCTGTCAATGGCTCAATGTCACCATAACAGGAAGTCATCGGTGGAGTACCGCAGGGATCTATACCTGGTTCTGAGCTATTTAACATTTTTATCAATTACTTATATAAAGGTGTTTGCTCATAGAAGCTGCAGTTGACAGAAATCTGAGATAAATGGACTAGATGATAGAGAAAATCACAAAGGATCTCAACAGGTAAGAGAACTGAGCTGAAGCTAAGGTGAAATTCAATGGGAATAAATGTAAAGTCTTGCACATGGACACAAAAATCAACTTCACAAGTATAAAACAGAGGATACATGGATAGAAAGCAGGTGTTCCATAATTACAATAATGATAACAGCTCACATTTAGATAGCACTTACTATGTGCAAGGCATTGTGCCAAGCACTTTATAATTATATCATTATATCCTCACAACAATTCTGGGGGGGGAGGGGCAACTATCATTATTATCCCCATTATACAGATGAAGAAACAGATTAAGGGACTTGCCCAGGTTCACATAGCTAATAAGTGTTTGAGACTATATTTGAACTCATGTCTTCTTGTGCCCTAGATGCCTCATTCTGAGAAAGATCTGGGGATTTTAGTGGACTATAAACTCCATATGAGTCAGCAGTGTGATGTGCCAATCCAAAAAAAGTTAATTTGACCCTGTGCTTGATTAAGGGGTGTAGCTTCCAGGTAGAGAGAGGTGAGAGCTTTACTATACTCTGTCCTTTTAACTTGGACAGGATCACTCCTTGTTACTCCAGTTTATTCAGTGACTTTCAAAGACTTGTAAATTGATCAAGGATTTCTTCTGCATTTAGTCAATGATTAGATTGATTCATTCAAAGAAGTGTTTAGGGCTTGTGCCCACATAGTCCTCACTTCTAAAGAATGTAAGGTTCCCCTCTGACATAAGTATCAGGGAGAGAATCTTGTAGCTTCTTTAAGTGGGATTGGGTAACTGATTGAATGAGGAATCTGCCTTTCCACAGGAATCTTCTACACCCATAACTTTCCATTTGCTGAAAACTTCCATACTACATATAACACTAATTCCTGGTACCCTCCTGTCTATGTCAGCAGAGGTGGGAAATAAATCAGATGTACCTAAGATAAACTCAGTCCCTCCGTGTAAAGCCACTGGCCCTTTCCCTCATTGCTGAGTTGCTCTCTTGTGAGGGATGGGACCCATACCACCTAAATTGAACTAGGAAGAAAATGAGAGCCTGGTATAAGATAATTGGCCAAGTCTTGAGGCCACCTCTCACTTCATCCCTTTCTTCCTCTTTCTGTCAACTTGCTTAATGTTCAGCATCACCCACATGACAGTTAACTCTTAGATGTATCATATTTGTGCCAGTGGCTGTGATCTTTGTATCCTTGCCTCTCCAATGACTGTAATCTGTACATATTTTTTATCCTGTGAATGCAGCTCCTCCAGCTCCAACATCTCTACTCTTTTCAATGTACTACAAAGGTGTTGAAAGGAAAATTCTTTGTTTCGGCTTTCACTCCAGTTATGAAGGCAAAACTTGGGACAAAAGGAATTAAAAGAGTTTATTATAAAGTACCTCAAGGTAGCAACACATTAACAGACTGATCACTGGGGATCAACTATGGCTTCAAGATGAGGCCACCTTTTATTGATTACTTTCATAATGAGATAAAGACAATTCAGATAGGTCCACGTCAGCAAAAGGTGTTGGGTCATTGAATGTCAATTCTTCCCCAAGGTAGAAGCACATGACAATTTCCAGGTACAAACAGGTAAGGGAGGTGGCTTACTACGTGAGGAACATCCAGTAATACAAAGCTGCCGACCAATGCCTCTTCCCTACACTGATTGACAAGCAGGTCTGGGAACAATGGGTCACTGAGTCAGCCTGACTTTTAATACAGGTACATCTTTGAGACCACAGATCCATTCAATGGATAGGACACTTGATCTAGAGTCAGAGAACTTTAATAGTTATGTAACACCTGGGCAAGTCTTTCACCTCTCTAGGACTCAGTTCCTCATCTATAAAAATGAAAGGACTGTCCTAAGTGAAATCCAAGATCTTTTCCAACTACAAATCACTGGATCATGCCTCATCCCTCTCAAGAACATTAACTGTTTAAAAGGTAAGAATATATAATCATGTATAGCAGGTATGCCACCCCGGCATGTATCAAAAGGAGCTGGATATGTCCCTGTCACCCCCTTACCATCCCTTGGACAAAATGAGGATACTCTAGACACAGTGTGAATTCCCTAGCAACAAGGTGTATATCCTTGTCCTTTGGTATTTATGTCCCACTAGCCGGGCCTTTTCTTAGGCACTGACTCAAGCTCATGGCTCCAACAGAGCCCAAAAGTTGGGCCTGGGACCAAGTGACAGATGGGTTACAAGTGGCATTTTGGACTCGGGGCAGTCAGGTGGTGAACATATTTTATTTTTTAGCAGATGAGCGCACTCCTGGCATTTCTCAGATCACACCAGTAGTAACAACACCTGCTCTGGCTAGGCATCAGGCCAGTCCAGGGTATGTCTGCCTTCCTTCTTTATGCTCTGGTCCCCAGGTGCCTGCTGCTCGGGGATATTTAATGGTCTGCTTGAGTAGAATTTATAAATGAGATTGAACAAGAAAAAAATAGATCATCCCTCACATTGTGTCATATCCTTATTGTTGTTAGCTGAAATAGCCAGATCCTTGGCCCCCACTGGTCCTATCTGCTTCACATTTACTCCTTAAAGGCTTGTTTTGTCTGCTTTGCTAAATTGCTAAGCTTGATTAGCCAGTCACGTCCTCTGCACAACCAGCTTTTTCCATTTTCTGAGTCTGGTCTCCACTTTCTGTACAATTGAGTGAAACCAGGCCAAGGTAATGTATACAGTTATCTCTTCCACATCAGAGGAGGCTAGGGCCCTCCCTTGGTACCAGAGAAGTCTGAATTTTTCCTTTTTCTTTTATGGAGTGTTTACAGTATCTCATTTTAAAATTTGGGTTAAGCATTTGGTCATTGGCTCTGTGTTGTCTTCTGGCCTTCACATGTTGTCTGTGGCTTCTACAAAACTCTCCAAAAATTCTCATTTAATTTCTTATGCCAACTTTCAATGTATTGAAACTGTGATGGGGGAAGTAACAATGGGGAAGGGACAAGTGTAGTGTGGAAAGTAAATATTATGTTGGACTGAACACTGAAGTTAAAAATTATATCAATAACAATAATGGCCCAAATCTGAGCACCCAACCATTTCAGCTGGTAGACTACTGAAAAGTTATGACTAAACTGAATTTTTATAAAATGAATTATGCTTTGCATGCACTAGAGGAGCTTATTATTCAAATGAGAACTTTGATTAAATCTTTTGTAAAGTGAAGAATTCCTTTATAATGTAAATAGTCTGTAACTAATGTATCCCTTTTCTAACTTGAGATTTTTACATTCTGGATTTTCTTAAAGCAGGCTTGGCTATATTATAATACCTTCCTCTTTTGATAGAGTTCTATAGTTTTCTAAGTGCCTTCATATGTGTATATCACCCAAGCATGTGGGGTAAGCAAAGCAGGTCCATTTGATAGATGAGGAAAAGTAAGTCTCAGAGAGTTTGCAGGATTTGGTCAAGGTCACACAGCTAATTAGTGACAGAACCAAGATAGAATACAAGTCTCCTAGTTCCTGGTCCAATTTTTTTTCCCACTATTTTTTTTTAGAGGGGGAAGGGCAGGGCAATTGGGGCTAAGTGACTTGCCCAAGGTCACACGGCTAGTATGTCAAGTGTCTGAGGCCATATTTGAACTCAGGTCCTCCTGACTCCAGGGCTGGTGCTCTATTCACTGCACCACCTAGCCACTACTTTTCCCCACTATTAACAAACTTGAAGGGTCATGTCAATTTTTTTATTGGTCTTTGATAAACAGACTTTTATAGGTGCCTTCTCTGGGTTACCTATGTACCCCAGCAGCAGCAGCAATACCACTTTTTCAGCTTTGTATGTTCTGTCTAGCCCTTTAATTTTCTTGTGATTCTGATTCCATTGACCTTACTTGCCTCTAGTTCCCATTGCTCCTTCTCTCTGGTCTCCCAAGGGCCATCCATCATTTCTTAAGTCATTTCATTCCTTGTTATGCTTACTATAAACGCTTGTTATGCTTACTATAAATAATAACAATAGTAACTGACTTTCATATAGTGCTTTAAAGATTATGCATATTTAATATATCATTTTATCATCATACTTTATATGTGTAAATAAAATATGCATGAATATATATTTTATATATGAATTATATATACACATATATATCAATTGACCCTTGCAATTGTCTTGCAAAGAATGCACTATAGGTAGTATTCTTCTCATTTTAAAGATGAGAAAACTGAGACAGAGAGATTGTGACTAGCTCATGATCACTCTTCATTCATTCAACACAGATTTTTAGGTTACTACTAGGTTTCTGAGCACTATGCTAGGCACTAGAGATATAAAAAGAAAACCAAATCAGCTCTTGCTCTCAAAGAGTTTACTGGTTTTTTGTGGGGTTTTTTTTTTGGGGGGGGGAATGGGACAAATAACATAAATACAGATAAACAGGAACATAATTTATACAAAGTAAATACAGAGCCACTTCCACGAGTGAGGGCCATCAACACAGGTCTCCTGCTGGAAGGAGGCTTTTGAGCTGAAATTTGAAGAAAGCTTGGGACTCTCCACAAGGTAGAAGAGAGGAGGTGGGAAATTCCAGGAGTAAAAGACAGCCTGAATAAAGGGGCAGAGGCTGGAGACTGAATGTTTTGTACAGGAACAGACTTTTTAACTGGAAGGAGACCAATGCAGGATAACCAATTAACAGACAACGACATTTATTAAGCGCTGTGCTAAGTACTGAGGATAGAAGTACCAAGAATGAAACAGTCCCTGCCCTCAGGAGTTTAAATTCTAAAGCCTAGAAGGATAGGGTGGAGCCTGACTGGGAAGGGCTTTCAATGACAAAAAGAGAAGCTTGTATTTAGTCTGAGAGGCCATATAATAAGCTGCTGGAGCTTCTTGAGCAGACAGGTGACATGTAGACCTGTGCTAAAGTGAGATGAGTGGGACAGCTAAGTGGAACAAGGATTGGAAAGGACAGAAACTGGAGACAGTGGGACCAATTAGGAGGCTGTTGTAATAGTCCAGGTGAGGGACTGAGCTGAAAAATGGTTCTCTGACTTCTACTGGGAAGAGGATGGGGAGGGGGAAGGAAAAAGGGAAGAGGATAAGGGAAGGGAGGATAGAGGAAGGGGAAGAGGATGGGGAAGGGATAGAAAGGGAGAAGGGGAAGAGAAAGAGGATAGGGGAAAAGGAAGGAGAAGGAAAAGGGGAAGGGGATAAAGGAAAGAAAAGGAAAATGGAAAGGGAAAGAGGATATGGGGAAAGGGAAGGGAAAGGGGAAGGAAAAGAGGAAAGGAAAGAGGATAAAGGAAGGGGAAGGAAAGGGGAAAAAGGATAGGGGAAAGTGAAGGGGAAGAGGATGGGGAAGAATATAATGGAAGGGGAAGAGGAAGAAGAAAAAAAGAAGATAGGAAAAGGGGGAAGAGGAAGAAGAATAGGAAGAGGATAAGGGAAGAGAAAATGGAAGGGGAGGAGGAGGAAAAAGAAATATCCACTAATGGGGGATTCCTCACCTTCACACAAAGTTCATTGCATTTGGGACAAGCGTAATCGTTAGGAAGCTCATATTTTGAGCTGAACTCTCCTTCCCTATACTTCTACATATAAGCTCTTATTCTGCATCAAACAGAATAAGTACAATACTTCTTCCATATGAGTTCCCTTTAAATCTCTGAAGATAGATATCATATCCCAAGCTTCCACCAAGTCTTCTCTTATTCAGGATAAACCCCCCCCCCAGTTCCTTCTGCAGATTCTCCTAGTATATAGTTTTGAGACCACTCACCAAGCTTATCTGCCTTTGAACATGTGGCTTCCTGGAGAAGCTCAAATTGCCTTAGAATGGCATTAAGTAATTGGCTTTTTCCCCCACTAAGAAGTGTGTGTCTTTTGGATCTCTCTTCAAAACCAGCAGACAGATAGTGAATAACAGGAACTGATAAACCCACCTCCCACTCTCAGGATGTGCCACAGATAGTCTGGAGACTCAGATCTAATGCCGGAGAGCACAAGATTGATGAGGATGCAGGGATGGGACCAGCCACAAGCAGCCACAGTCACTCATCTGGGAATAGGCTACTTAGGGTGCCAAGCAGCAAGGGGCCTCAACATGTCAGTTTCCTAGTCACTGAAAATGGGTGGCAAATCCTAGATTCAGGGGCATCAGTAAGCCCAGAGAAGGAACCTCATACATGAGTGCTGTGACTTTAGCCTGAATTAACAGATGCACAATGTCCAGATCAAGGGAGATTACAGACCCTCTACTCTCTGTGCAATTCATAATATATCTGTAGTACTGTGTTCAGTTCTGGATGTTATGGTCTAGGAAGGATGTTAACAAACAGCAGCATGTCCAAGTGACCAGGATGATGAGAGGACCAGAAGTCATACAATATGAGGACTGGCTGAAGGAAATATAGATGCTCTGTCTTAAGAAGACAAGACTAAAGTAAGGGTATATCGTATCAGTCTTGAAGTATTTGAAAAGTTTTTGCTTAGGAAGAGGGATTTGACTTGTTTTTCTTAACTCTAGAGAGAAGAACAAAAACAATGGTGAACTTTGCAGAGGGGAAGTTTTCAGCTTGTTTTCTTCAGGGGAAGAGCTAACATTTGAAATGAACGAGCATTTATTAAACACCTGGTGGATGCCAGGCTCAGTGCATCACTGAAAGGTAACATTTCCTGCTTTCAAAGGGTTTAATTCTAACAGAAGAGGCAATATAGGAAAGAAGGGAGGAAGGGAGAATAGAAGGAAGGAAAAAGGGAAGGAAAGAAA
Organism: Petaurus breviceps papuanus; assembly: GCF_028583685.1. Taxonomy (NCBI): domain Eukaryota; kingdom Metazoa; phylum Chordata; class Mammalia; order Diprotodontia; family Petauridae; genus Petaurus; species Petaurus breviceps. Next base: position 831,954 of record NW_027187343.1, on the reverse strand, counting down.
CAAGTAAAGGAGAGAGGGAAGGAAAAAAGGAAGGAAGGGAAAAAAGAAGGAAGAAAATCAGCCTAAGTTCCTACTATGTGCCAAGCACTGTGCCAAGTACTTTACAAATATCATTTTATTTGAACCTCACAACCTTGCAGGGTAGATGCTATTATTATTCTCATAGTTGAAAGCAGAGCATAGTTGAAGCAGACAAAGGTTAAGTGACTTGCCCAGGGTCACATAGCTAGTAAATATCTGAGGGAGGATTTGAACTGAGGTCTTTCTGACTCCAAGTCCAACTGCTCTATCCACTGATGGCTGCTCTCAGAGAGTAAAGGAGGGAATTTGGGTCTGGAAAGTCATAGGGATGGTGAATGGCAGCAGAAGGCTGTCAATTGTGCAATTTCCTGAAGCAATGGCAGATTTGATTTGATTATAATTCCTAGAAAAAAATAGGTGAGAAAGTAGATGGGTACCCATGCTGCAGAAGAGCAGATGGCAAACTGCTCTGAGTAGAAGACTAGATGATGGAATGTGAAACGTGGTCTGGGGATGGCTAGCTATAATGGGTTAGCTGAGTTTGTATTCTCTCACCAATCAGAACACCTGTCTACTTGGCGTGGGTCCAAAAACACCCTGTGGCAAATATGTATAGTCAAGCAAAACATGTATTACTGTGGGTTGTTATCTTTGAGTTTCTTTCAGAAGATGATTGGTGGATTTGTTCTTTTTCACTTTGCTCTCTATTCTAAGAGAACTGGGCAATTTTATTTTATGTTCTCTTGAAATATGATATCTGGGCTCTTTTTTTGGCTATAGCTTTCAGATAGTCCAGTGATTCTTAAATGATCTCTCCTCCATCTGTTTTCCAGGTCGGTTGTTTTTGTTATGAAATGCCTTATATTTTCTTCTATTTTTTTCAGTCAATTGACTTTGTTTTAATATTTCTTGTTATTTCATGGAGTCATTAGCTTCTATTTGCTCCATTCTACTTTTCAGAGGAAAAAAACAGCACAATGTGTCCAAGGTCACACATTGACCTTGAGAAGATGATGAGCTTTTCTTCATACCTCTCTCTCCCCACTTGGAGGCTTATAACAGTTCTTGCCTCAATTGCCACCAAGGAAGAGAAAGAGGGAGTTACTCCATTCATTCCTTTTGTGTGCACTTTCAGTCCTGGCTCAACAACCATCTTTTCCTTTCTTGGCTTATCATCACTAAGCAGTAATTGGACAAGGTTTCACTTGGGAAGAGTTCAGACTTCCTCCATTACACAAGCTCATATACTTCCAGAAGCGTATTTACCAAATCTCCAATTTGGGTTGGCAGAATCCTACATGCTCTAAGGATTAAATCTCCAAAGTGAAGCAATCAGAAAGGGATCCCAAGTCCTTCATTTATTTCTAGATTTACCCCATACAAAGAGGTGGAGCAAGTCTCACTTCCTCCCCCTGAGAGCTCACCATAAAATCAGATCAAGGCTACCTGACTTGGCCTTCCAGTCAATCAACAAACATTTATTAAGCATTTACTATGTGGCAGACTGTGTGCTAAGTGATAGGGATACAAAGAAAGAAATTTAAAACAACCAAACAAAAACAAAAAACTGCCTTTGACCTCAAGGAGCTCACATTCTAATGGAAGAGACAACAGGGAAATAATTATGTAGGGACAAGATACAAACAGTGGGATTGAAAGGTAGTCCCAGAGGCAAGGCTATCAAAGTAGAGGGAACCAGGAAAGGCTTCCAGAAGAAGGAGAGATTTGAGCTATGTCCTGAAGGAAGCCCAGAGGCAGAGAAGAGAGAGAGCATTCCAGTCTTGGGGGACATGAAGTGAGAGAGCATAGCCTCAGGAGACAGTGTCCCATTTGAGGAATAGTGAGTAGGATGCAGAGAGGAATAAACCATAAGAAGCTGGAAAGGCAGGAAGGTGCCAAGTTATAAAGGGGTATACCATTCCCCAAGTGGGGTTCCACATTCCCTACCATGAGGATTCTTACGACCTGGACTGTATTCTGTCCCTGGGGCACTATGATAGAGCTCAGGTCCAAAGAAGAGAGCCCTGGGAAGCCCACAATTATCAAACCATTTTAGGCTTAGTCTTGAGTTGGTTCTGAGTTTGGAGAGTATGAGGGAATTTAGAGAAGTGCTAAGGATTCCAGGCTATCTTCACTTTGGCCACTGTGAATGAACCTGAGATCTTAGCAAGACAGATTGCTGCTAAGGGTTTACTTACTCTGCCTTCCTTACCCACACAACATCCAATTAAGTAGTCTCTGTTGGAAAATGCAAGAGGAAATGAAAGGCATGGTACCTATCCTGAAGGAGTTTACAACCTAGCTGAAGGAAGGAGGGAGTGGGAAAACCCACCAGTATTTCAATTGAAAGACCTCTTTTCAAGGCAAAGCAAAAAATAAAATAAAATATGTGTAAATCAATACAGTACAGGGCAAAATTAGTCAGATGCATAAGTGGGGGATCTTTCAGAAATTGTTTCAGCCTGTTCTCAATGTCCTTCCTCTTCAGTTATGGTATTGTCATAGACTGGCAATTGCAGAATCAATTTGATAATTGCCTCTTGCCTCTCCCTCAGCCCCCAAATTCAATCAGTTGCCATGTCCTGTCAATCCTACCTCCTAAATATCTCTCAGATTCTTCATTTCTATTCCCAGAGCTACCACATTAGCTAAGGACTCATTGCCTCTTCCCTAGATGATCATAATAGACTTCTAGCTGATGTCTCTGCCTCCAAGCTCTCCCCTTTCCAATCCGTTATTCATGATCGTTCTATAATTAGTAAATGCCTACTATGTGCATGGTATACATTTTAGGTTCTAAGGAAAGGGAATATGAAAAGGCTTTTAAAGCCTTTCAGAACCTACTCTTTTAGTCTTATTATGCATTATTTCCTAAACTCTGTGGTCCAGCTGGCTTCCTTTCTTTCCATCTGTCCTCTCCATGCTTTCACACTGGCCAACCCTCATGCCTAGAATGAAGTCCCTCCTACCCTCTGCCCTGCAGAATCCCTCACTTCTTTCAAGACACAGGCACAGGCTAGAGATCTGAACCCATCTTCTGATACTTTATCCAACATTTTCCACAATAACTCACTGCCTACACATATATATTCTCAACTTTCCATGCTGTCCTATGCTCACATTGAACTATAAATCTTGTCTAGCATTTTCCCTAGGGTCAAATATGTATATAACATAAGACTTCTTGCTCCTTTGTGTATCATTTGTATGACATTTGCATTGTCCTACTCCAATTGCAAATATGTGATTTCTGTTTCTTCCCTCTAGCTCCTGTCCTTTCTTATCACTCAGGAAATGCATGCATGTGTCCCCATCACTTATCTGGCATATTCTTTAGTGAACCCCAAGAAAGAATTTGAGCTATTACTCAGATTAGCCTCATTTAAACCTGTCACTGTCTTCCCACTCACTTGACTCCCCAGCTGCCTACAGTTATCTGTTCTAAAACGCACTTAAAGAATTTCTCCTTTTATACATCGATTTTCTCTGCTCTTTCTAATTGAACTTGTTCCTCTGACTTTTCTGTTGTTTTCTCCAAGGGTTTACTGAAGGGCATTGAGTCTTCTCTGTTTTTCCAGCCATTCCATTTCTCACTCCCATGAATTTTTACATTTTAGAAATGGACACACCTCCTTTCACCTAGCTTCCTAAGATCATTATAGAACCACTAGCTTTAGAGGTAGAAGTTACTTTAGAGATCACAGAGTCATAGACTGTAGCTAGAAAAACACCTCAGAGGCGATCTAAGCCAACTCCATTTTATAAATGATGAAATTGAGGCCGAGATATATTAAATAATTTCCCATGTTTACAAAGGTAAAGGAAACAACTCTGAATAATTTCAGAACCCATATCAATGTAATTACCAATTAGGACTTCAGAAGATTGATGCTGAGATATATTTCCCACCTTTCATCAGAAAGGCGGTGGACTGGAGATGTGGAATGAGGCAAACATTTTCAGACATGACCAATGTGTTGATTTGTTTTGCCTCATTATATTTATTAGTAACAAAGAAGGGCTCTGAGTGGTTTGGGGGGTCAAGTGCAAAGTTATATTGATGCAAAAAAGAGAAGAACCATCAATAAAAACTTTCTTTAAGTAGTTACAACTGATAGCAGTGACTCACAGTCCAAGAGGCCACTAGGGCAGCTAGGTGGTGCAATGGATAGAGCACCGGGCCTAGAGTCAAGAAGACTCATCTTCATGAGTTCAAACCTGACCTCAGGCACAGCTCTATGACCCTGAGCAAGCCATCTAACCCTATTTGTCTCAGTTTCCTCATCTGTAAAATGAACTGGAGAAGGAAATGACAAACTACTGCAGTATCTGCCAAGAAAACACAAAAGGGGGTCACAAAGAGTCAGACACAACTGAAAAAAATAAAACTTGAAATACTAATTCATCCAGAATCATACACAGAAGTGTGCTGGTACATGTTTAACTGGATATGCAAATACATGACAAACTTCTAAGTCTAATATGCATTTTGTTAAGTCTAGACAACCAACAAAGCAATAAATCATTGTAGTTTGTAGATTTCCAAGGTGTAAATGCTCACACTGAAAATTTAAGGATCAGTTCTCAGTGATGGAATACTATTGTGCTATAAGAAGTGATGAGCAAGATGATTTCAGAAAGACTTACATGAACTGATGCAAAGTGAAGTGAGCAGAATCAGAACACTGTACACAGTAACAGCAATATTGTAAGATGACCAACTGTGAATGACTTTGTTATTTTCAGTAACACAAAAATCCAAGACAATTCTGAAGGACTTATGATTAAACATGCTATCCACCTCCAGAGAAAGGACTGATGGAGTCTGAATGCAGATCAAAGCACACTATTTTTTAGTTTCTTTATTTTTTTATGGGGTTTTTTTTGGCCTGTGTTTTCTTTCACAACATGACTAATAAGAAAATATGTTTTGCATGGCTGCACATGTATAACCTAATTTAAATTGCTTGCCTTCTCAATGAGGGGGGATGGAAGGTGGATAATTTGGAACTCAAAATTTTTTTAAATGAATGTTAAAATTTGTTTTTACATCTAATTGGGGAAAAAAATAAAATATGTTTTTTAAAAAAGAATTAGTTCTTCAAGACCTGGTAACAATCTTGTTCCAGCATATTTCCAGCTGGCCACCTCTTCTTGGTAACTTCCATGATTCCCAGAGTTTCCAGGTCATTGTTTTTCCTTCTTCTGACCTCAAAAGGTGAAAATACAAGTTATTCCCTAGGCCTTCCAATGCACTTTCTTCTGTGCACACCCCACATGGTTTTCAACAACAGCAACAAAAAAAAATAGGAAGGATTTTGAGAGTAGAGCAGGACTCACCTATGTCTTTGACTCTAATAGTTATTAGGAATGATAAATTACTATGTCAGGATTCAGTGTCAAGCTTCTGATATTGCCTGAACTCCTCATCTATTTCCTCTTTCTTTCCAGGTGGACTACAGTATACTCTGATGGTAATATCACTTTTGCTTCTGACATATCCTGGTATAATGCCCACCTGAACCTTTGTCCCTCTCCCTAGGAAGGAAGCAACCAAGGTCATGTGCTAATTGGAAGAGACTTTTAGGGAATGACATGCTTCTTGGCTAAAGTAGCAATAGGGACAGAGATTTCAAGGACATAGAAGGACAGACAAGGCAAGATGGCAAGCAAAGAGGAGAGAATCTCTATCCATATCTGGCCTGCTGCCTCTACTCATAGATTTAATATCAATAAACAAATAATGGTGGGGAGGTGGGGCAGGTCAGTCAGAGTCAGCAGAAAGAAGGCAAGAAGCATTGGGGGTTTTGAGATGGGGCTCAGGGAAGATGGATATTGTTACCTGCAACAAAACTGTGAGTAGAAAAAAGATATGACTGCTGCTGAGGGCATAAGAGATAAGGAAAACCCATGACCAGTGAAAGAAAACAGAACTAATTAATTCTCCTTTTGTTCATTTTCTTGGTCAAGTAGAATGATCTTTGGAGTGGGGAAAAAGAAGGGCAGAGCAAAAATGGCTAATAACAATTGGAACAGCATAATAAGAGAGTACCTAGAACTGTCCTTGATAAGTTCAAATCACCAAGCTCAGATGCCGCAAATATCAGGATACTGAAAGGACTAATGCATGTGACTGCTGAACCGTTATCAATGATCTCGGAATATTCATGTAAGAACTTGGAATATTCATGCAAGAGAATTCAAGAACTGCCTCAAGAGTAGGAAAAAGTCCTGATTTTTTTAAAAGGGGGAGTATGATGCCAATGCAATATTCACAGGACCCATGGTGGCTATGAATATGCTAGTGTAGCTCTGAATTGTGAAATGTAACAGACTTTCCACATGGAAGACAGAACCAAAACATTTATTCAAACACCAGAAAGCCAAATCTATCATAGCAACCAAGAAGTTGGTACACATAACCAATGCAGCGAGCACCAACATCCCCAAACCTTTCTTCCATAATGCCTTTGAAACAAAACAGTCTCCCTTAAGCAAAAATGCTCCTCTCTCACTCATGCTAACTGCTCTGCCTCAGCTCTGTTCATGCTCTGCTCTGCTCCTTCTTGATCCACCCTTCCTGTTCTACCCTTTCAGCAAGCTCCTCCCACCATGGGCTCCATGTGATTACATTTGACCTATTAAAGACAGGGAAGGTCTTCAAATTTCCTTAGGCCTATTAAGGGGCAGGGAAGATCTTCAAATTACCATTACCATTGTAGGGAGCAGGCAAGAGAATAAAGTTTACAGACCATAAGAAAGTGACCTTGACTTTGCTTCCTGGAAAAATTCTAAAAAAATTTATTACTAAAAGGATACTTAGGGAACCTTTGGAAAAAGAATTGGTGGTCTCTTCAAGAAAACCTTGGCTTCATCAAGTCATGTTAATTTTCCTTTTTTTTTGTCAAGGTTATTAGACTGGAAGACAAAGAGACTGTATAGACATAGTCTACCCAGATTGTAATAAAGGGTTTAAGAAAATGTGTAGGAGAGACGAGATACTAGGTTGCCTACCAAAGCGAAGGTCTACAGAGCTATTGTGCTTACCTCATTGTTGTATGCCTGTGAAATCTGGGCAGTATACCAGCGCCATGCCAGGAAAATGAATTGCTTCCATTTGAGTTGTCTTGGGAAGATTCTAAAGATCACCTGGCAAGATAGGTACTGACACTAAGGTCCTCTCTCCAGCTGAACTGACAAGCATTCAACCCTGCAGCAGAAATAACAACTCTAATGGGCTAGCCATATTGTTTAAATGCCAAACCTATGTTTGCCTAAAAGACTATTTCACAGAGAATTCACACAAGGCAAGTACTCACACAGAGGTCGAGAAGCAATACAAGGACACTTTAGAGGTCTCTCTGAAGTACTTTGGAATTGAATGTAAAACACGGGAGACACTGGTACAGAATCATCCAGCATGGCGTGTCTTCATAAAAGAGGGTGCTATATTCTATGAGCACAGTGGAATTGCAGTAACTCAAAAGAAATGCAAGACATGCAAATTTAGAGACAGCCCCACTCCAGATGTTCACATGGACATGTGCCTGATCTGTGGTAGCATCTTCTGAGCTCATGCTGGTCTGATCAGCCTCAGTGGAGCACACTATTCCTTGTCCCCAACCTAGTGACGTCATTTTGGTCCTCTTTGAACACAAAGGACAAAGAGAACAACAAAGCATTTGACACAGTCTATCCTAAAACTCTTTTGAACACATTGGAACAACTTCTTGTTGGAACAACATCTGTACATTAGAATTATGACTGTACAATTAGATAGATTCAGAAATGGCTGAATAACCAATCAATCAATTAGTATTTATCAAGTACCTACTATATGCCAGCTACTGTGCTGGGATACAAAGAAAGATAAGAGAGAGTCCCTGCTCGCAAGGAGCTCAGTCTAATGGAGGTGATAGGGTAGGGCCCAAGCCAAGGCCTTTGTCCCTTACCCCAAAAGAATTGGGGTCCCACTTGTTTAAGGCGGGGAATGACGGGATACAGGCCCTAGAAACCAACCTCATCCCCAACTCCCCTGGAACCTTTCCACCTGGTCAAGTCTTCGGCATTCGCCTGAGGCATCTACCCATTCCAGTAATCCTTTCAACTGGCCTTTCATTGTGGCCTAAACCCAATCTCCCAGTTTCTCTGTTCCCAGCCATTCATTCTCTGTTCCCTCCAGATCACTCCTGACTACTTCCCACCCTTGATCCTATCTAGACCCCAGTCTCCATTGGCTAATGGTTCAGTTCCCTGGAATTCCTAGTCCTTCTCTGTTACCTCCCAGTCACCCCTGACTTCTTGGCCACTCCTAGATCCCTCCCACAGTTTTTCTGTATATAAGATCCATCTTGGCCTCCATTAAGGTACTTAGATTCAGTCTGGCCCACTTACCAATAGGAGCATCACAAATGCGCAGATTCCTTAAGAGTTTGGACAATATGGCAGATTTTTAGAATCATACCCACCCTCTATTGGTATTTTAATAAATCTAGTCTTTGACTGAAAGAAGGATTGGGTCAAATTCATTCAGGCAGGACCCAGGTGTCACTATTTTAGGGTCTCAGCACCCCTAAACCTCAACATTTTGGTTCCCTGACTGGGAATTGAACCCAGGCCACAGAGGTGAAAGTGCTGAATCCTAACCACTAGACTACCAGCTGAGACATGTGGCCTTCTAGGTCCTTGGGCGCAGCCTTTTGACTGGGTCCAAGTTTTACAGAACAAATTCTTTTATTAAGGGGATTTGTTCTGTGAAGTTTGGATTCAAAAGTCCACACTTGAGGACCTAAAGGGCCACATATGGCCTTGAGGACACAGGATCCCTACTCCTGGGAGAGGATAAATAGAAAGGGGTGAGGTTCTAGGAGTCCTTTTGTAATCTTGAATCAATTTCAGGGAAGGACAGTATTGATGAAGACATTCAGTATTTGTCAAAAAGGCATCAGGCAACCCCAGAAAGTCCAAGAAGAATAAGGAGGAGTTTCATGTGGCAGCCTCATATTCCCATTCTCCTCCTTTTGGAGTTAATGAGGTTCTAAAGATTGAGGGATACACCCCTGAAATGGTCTTTCATGGACAGAGCACCATCTGTCTGAAATCGCTAATAGGCATTTCTGCAAAAGTTTTTCAAATCTTTCCTATCTCAATGGAGTCAAACCCTTTTCAAATATCTTACTAACCTCCAACCCTATTACTTAAATTAACCTTTCATTTTACTTTCTTGATTCCTCACTTTCTTTACTTCCACTGCCTTAAGTCTATATCACCTTATTTCTCAATCGAACATTCCACTAAATCTCTCCTGTACAGATTTCCTTATACAATATCTCTTTATTCTTTTGGAGTTGCACAGTCACTTTCAATTTAGGTAATTTAGCTACTACTTAACCTAAACAATTAAATTCAGTTAAATCATTTCAAACTAGCTCAAGTTCTGCTTATTCTCTAGTGGTTTGAAATCACTTCTACTAAATATCTCTATAACCCTCCATGAGAGGGAAAGACGTTGTTTGAACTTAACCTTAATCTACTCCAAACTCCAAAATCCACTAAGATGTTTTAGCAGTCACCATGACTTGGAGTTTTACAGTAAAGATATTACTCTCCCTGATCCCATAATACCAGTATTCCTTGCCTTTCTGTCCCTTGGCAACTTAATGATAGGAAAGACTAGTCACTCACTAATGCCTTCGTCATGCTCTCCTCTCCTTTTCTTCATGCACAAATGAGAAAGAATCCATTTTGGTTTGGGGACTTACTTTTCCTTATCCTTCTTGAGTTTAGGGAGTTTAATTCTCCAACCACTTCATGGATGAATAACCTGTAAGAGAGTCCACTCAGACCCATACCAGACAAAGTCCATATGTACTGGCCCTGGTGTTGGGTAGTGGACTCACCCAGTGACAGCCATGTGAGCAAATGGTCCCTTCATGGTAGCCAAAATTGTTAAAAGAAAAATCCAGGTTCAGACCTTGCCCTGGTCAATTAAAAGCAAACTCTGAAAATAAGACAAAAGAAATTTTTTAACACCCCAAGGTATGGAGCAGTTGGAGTGGGGCTTAGCCAAGTTCCAGCCTGTTTTTATAGATAGTAGTAAAACAGTTTACATTTAAGGTGAAGACAATCTCAATTGGTGGACAGATAAGTGCCATCTCAGTTTCTTCCCATTACAGTATCATTGGGAGATAGGATTAGTTCTCAGGTAAAGGAGTAGTGCTCAGGTGATGGGATTAGTCTGCCTGCTGTCTGGCTGAGCTCAGTACCCAAAGGCTGAACAAGGTTAAAATATGGAGGGGGGAAGCCAAGATGGCAACACAGAAGCAGGAAAACTCCGAGTGCTCTCTCCATAACCAATTCAAATACCTATAAAAAATTACTCTAAAACAAACTTTAGGGCTTCATAATCCATAAAGTTAGAGAGAAACAAATCACCCGCTGAAGGCAGCCTGGCAGGCAGACAGGAAAGGTCCATAGCAGCATGCTAGGAGCAGAGCCCAGCCCCGAATGAGCCCACGATTTTAGCCCCACAGGTGGAGGGACTTGAGAAGAGTGGATCACCAGCAGCTGTGGCAGTTTCCAGAATTATCAACCCATAAATGCCAAAGACAAAGTGAGAGGTCAGTATAGACTTTGGGAACAGGGGGTCTGGGAGTTCGGTCTAGGCTCTGCCCCCAGAGGGAGAAGTGGCTGAGGTGCTGTGGCCACCACTGTGTGGCTGTTTCACAGCTCCTGGCCTGCAGATTGTAAGGGGACCAAGCGACCATTCTAAGGGGTAATGGCTCTTGCTTTAACCTTCTTGGATCTGGATTACTGTCTAGGGTGGAGGTCCTGGGGTGTGTGACCAGGTTCCAGAGCCAGTGGAGGTTTCAGAGAGGGCACCCAACTAATAGCTCCACCAGCTGTGAAAACCCCAGCGATTTGGGACAAAGTTCTCCTCTCTGGAAGCATAGTTCTACTGTGGTAAAAAGTTCAAAATTCAAGTAATTGAGTGGCAACATGAGCAAGAAAAGGAAGCAAAGCAAGCACAGCAGTCCACCTTTAGATTCCTATTTTGGGGACAAAAAGGATCAAAGCATGGAACAGGAGGAAGACAACAAAGTCAGAACTCCTGTACCAAAACCTTGCAAGAAAAATATGAATTGGTTACAGGCCATAGAGGAGCTTAAGAAGGATTTTGAAAACCAAATAAGAGAAGTAGAGGAAAAATTGGGAAGAGAAATGAGAATAATGCAAGAAAATCATGAAAAGAAAATCAACAACCTGACTGAAAAAAATAACACCTTAAAAAATAGACTAACTCAAATGGCAAAAGAGGCTCGAAAAGGCAATGAGGAGAAGAATGCCTTAAAAAGCCGAATTTGCCAGATGGAAAGAGAATCTCAAAAGCTCACTGAAGAGCACAATTCCTTCAGAATTAGATTGGAGCAAATGGAAGCTAGTGACTTTATGAGAAATCAAGATGCTATTAAACATATCCAAACAAATGAAAAAAGAGAAGGCAATATGAAGTATCTCATTGGGAAAAACCATTGACCTGAAAAAATAGATCCAGGAGGGATAATTTAAAAATTATTGGACTACCTGAAAGCCATGATCAAAAAAAAAGAACCTAGAAATCATCCTTCAAAAAATTCTCAAGGAAAATTGCCCTAATGTTTTAGGACCAGAGGGCAAAATAGAGGTTGAAAGAATCCACTGATCACCTCTTGGAAAAGATCCCAAAAAGAAAACTCCCAGGAATATTATAACCAGGTTCAGGAGTTCCCAGATCAAGGAGAAAATATTGTAAGCAGCCAAGAATAAATAATTTGAATATTGTGGAAACACAAGCAGGATAACACAGGATCTGGCAGCTTCTACACTGAGGGATCAAAGGGTTTAGAATATGATATTCCAGAGGTCAAAGGAGCTGGGATTAAAACCAAGAATCACCTACCCAGCAAAACTGAGTATCATGTTTCAGGGGAAAATATGGTCATTCAGTGGAATAGAGGACTTTCAAGCATTCTTGATGAAAAAAACAGAGTTGAATAGAAAATTTGACATTCAGATACAAGAAGCAAGAGAAGCATGAGAAGGTAAACAGGGAAAAGAAATCATAAGGAACTTATCAAAGTTGAATTATTTACATTCCTACATAGAAAAACAATAATTGTAACTTATGAAACTTTACTCAGTATCAGAATAGTTGAAGGTAATATAAATGTATACACACACACACACACACACACACACACATATATGTCTCTATAGGAGGGTATATGGGCATATAAATACATATGTGAGTATGTGTATATATGTGTACAGGTATACATAAAAAGAGGGCACAGGACCAATTGAATAGGAAGGGATGATACTTAAAAGGTGAAATTGAGAGGTGAAAGAGGAATATAATGAGATGAGATGGGAAGAGACAGAATGGGGTAAATTATCTCATATAGAGGAGGTAAGGGAAAACTTACAATGGAGGGGAAGAACAGGAAGGCAAAAGGGAATGAGTCAACCTTATTCTCATTGAATTTGGCTTAGGGAGAAATGAAATACACACTAAATAGGGTATCTCACCCTACAGGAGAGTAGGGGGGAAGGGAATGAGAGGCAGGATTATGGAGGGAGGGCCGGTTGTGGGGGAGGGAAGTTAGAAGCACACACTTTTGAAAAGGGACAGGGTCAAAGTAAAGAATATAAAAAATGGGGGGCAGGATAGGATGGAGGGAAATATAATCAGTCTTTCACAATATAACCACTATGGAAATATTTTGCATAGCTACACATGTACAACCTATATGGAATTGATTATCTTCACAGTAAGGGTGGGTGATGAGGGAGGGAAAGAATCTAGAATTCAAAGTTTTAGAATCAAATGTTTAAATATATATTTATATGCACACACACACACACACACACACACACATATATATATATATATATATACATATACACACATATATATATTTACATGCAACTGGGAAATAAGATGTATAGTCAGTGGGGTTTAGAGATCCATCTTGCCCTACTGGAAAGTTGGAGGGGGGATGAAGGAGGATATAGGAGAGAATAGATTAGGGGAGGGAGTATACAGTGGGATCACTGTTTTGGGGTAGTGGGTAGAGGAAAGACAGAGAGAAAATTTGTTACTCAAAATCTTGTGGAAATGAATGGTATAAACTAAAAATAAACATAAAATTTAATTTTTAAAAATTATGGAAAGGGATAGGGTTATTCGACTATATTTTGCCCAGTGGTTTCACTTTGCACACTATGTATAACCTGGATGAATATCCAGCAAAGGAGAGCAGAGGGAGAAGTCAGATAGTAAGAAGATAACCAACACCTGTATATTGAAGGATTTCATCAGGAGCATAGGAAAATGGATATCTTGATTTATTCAGCACCTTTCAGGCCCCTTCCCTTGCTTCTCCACTGTCTTGATCTTCATCAGTCAGCTTAAAGACAATAACAGAGTCCAGAGTTCTAATCCCAATTGCCCCTGTGTGTTATGGGACAAGTTCTGTCCTTCCAGGGCTTTACTCTGTTATAAACTGGAACAGGTGGTGATGGCCTGGATCAGACTTAAAGGACAGTGCTGCCAACTAACATGACTGAAAATGAGTTAAGACATGCCAAAGTGTTTGAGAATGAAGGCAAGCTGTTGAGTTATTATTATTATTATTATTATTATTATTATTATTATTATTATTATT